>NC_091824.1:158237634-158522634 GCF_038994185.2 Dermacentor albipictus | reverse complement strand
AAAGTAAGTGTTCACTTATAAAAAACCCAGTGCTCATTTTCTTTCTTGCTCCCCCCTCCCCTCACCTCATTTAGCGTAGCAAATTGTGCGGCCTCTTTTTTTCTTTTATTGATTTTTTTTATTAAGCTCCTTGCTTTCCGTCCACACTTCTTCTTTTCTCCCACACTCAGGGCTTCACGGTGTTCAGAGTGCACTTGACCGATTGTCTCCATATCTTTCGAGAATTCTCTGTTGCCTATCTGCGTCGCACAAATACCGTGGAGGATGGGAGGTTTGTCCCGTGTCTGTCGCCCGGTGAACTGGCAGCGCTCGTGTCTTATGCACGACTGGCATGTGTGCAACATCGCCGACACAACCTCACATGGCTTCCGCATTTCTAGCAACGCTGTGGTTTCATACGACGTGGTTCAACGCTATTCAATTTAATTTTATTTACAATACATTATCGGAAGTTGTCCTGGGTTAAAGTCTATCCGCGGCTTTACGAGGCCAAGAAACCAGATGTAAGGCACGACAACGTGGAGTTAGTGGTGTCTTACTCCAGTGTGACTATGGCATGCTAAGTGAGCATAAATATGACATTAAATGAGACAGACATAATATGCAGCAGAACATTATTAAAAAAAAGAACAATGAAAAGCTGATCAACTTCAGAGTGAAGACTAACATTTGAAAGAGATATAGCAGAAGAACTGAAAGCTGAGCGAGTTGGTACCCATGTTCTTATACGTACACTTTGGGTCGCGCACAAAACACACGGACGAAGGGAAGAATTCCGCGCTCGTCTTGTCTAGCCTTTCACTTCGTCAATGTGTTTTGTTCGCAACCCAAAGTATAGATATGGCCTAAAAAAGCATGTAAAAATGACATTTACGAGAACCGAGAAATATTAGGGTGCGTATAAAGCCATCACTAAAGCAAGTAAAACATATGAAATGACAGGAATATTGTGAAACAGTTATAACACTTGTTCAAATAATGACCCGAAGGCGGCGATAAGCGCCATTACGGCGCAGTATGGCAACACTGAAGAAAGCGCGCGTAGCTTGTACCATGAATACAGAATCATTAAGTTAACTGTAGTTTACTTAAGCTTACATATATATATATATATATATATATATATATATATATATATATATATACGCACGTGAGAAGGACCCCGCGCGCTGAACAAGGACGCAACCTACGTTACTGTTTATTATAATGTAGCGGTTTTTGGCACTGGCACTGTAGGAACTAGAAGGTGGTTCCAGGTACCCCATAAATCCGGTAACACGCATTACCCTCCTAACTAGACCCATTTTATTAACGAGCATTCACTGTAACATTATGGAGCATATATTGTATACTAACATTCCTGAATCTTTATGCTCAAATAACTTCTTTTCGACTGCTCAACACGGCTTCCGACGATCGTATTCAGTGAAACTCAATTAGACCTTTTTACGCATCGCTTGCACATTATACAGGACAGAAGCGCTGAAGCTGACTGCATATACTATAGACTTGAGTTCGAGAAAGTAAGTCATGCTCTTATAATGGCAAAACTTTCAGCACTGAACTTAAATTCTAAACTGCCAACTTGAGTAGAATTATTTTTTACTAATCACCTTGAGTATCACAGATAACGGTTACGATTCTAATCCTACATGGGTCCCATCGGGTGGGCCTGGGGCAATGCTGCAGGCCCACCACTTGTGTTACCAGGTTGTGTTTCCTCTAATGTACATTTTTAGCTGACGACCGTGTTATACATCGACAGATCTGTAACGAACAAGACGAACATATACTACATTCATACTTTGAATACTTAACAAGCTAAAAAATGGTTAATACAAATAAACGTTAACATGTGCAAGCTCGATCATGCGTTTCTCTGGAAAACATAAACGCCCTTCAGTCTATAAACTTAGCAGTACTCTTCTTTAACATGTTTCCTGTTATCGATGTCTTGGTATCCCTCTAACTTCTTATGTAACACAAAAAAACACATCAACTTGATAATTAATAATGATAATTGAATGTTAGGATAACTACGTCAAAGTTTAGTAAATTTCTAACTGCGTTAAAATACTTTCTATATAAAACCTTTATCGGCTCTGAATTGGAATGCGCCGCAGCTGTTTGGGTCCTAGCCACAATAACCTAACGCACCTAATGCAATTTAACACGTTTCGAACAATGTCACTAGTATTATCTTAGCCAACTATTGCCGCACAGCTATAGCACAACATTAATGAAAGCCAGTTTATTATTTTCCAATTTATCGCTAAGCAGAAACGTTTTTCATTTATGGTGGGGGCGAAATGCGAAAACACCCGTGGTACTTAGATTTAGGTGCACGTTAAAGAACCCCAGGTGGTAGAAATTTCCGGAGTCCCCCACTACGGCGTGCCTCATAATCAGAAAGTGGCTTTTGCACGTAAAACCCCATAATTTAATTTAATTTTACGTTTTTCATTTATGGCATGTTACATAAAGTTAGTATCATCGTTTTTTACACGTGGGACACTTCCCTGCGCCTACACGCCATTCATCGCGAGTTGACCAAGATAACAAAATTGGCTGTGCGCCCTGTCGCAAAAACACTGTTTTGCATTCTTTCATGTAGCCCACGTCACGAGACAGGAACCGCCTGCCGAATAACATTGCTTTTATCTCGGATTATCGCTTGGTCAGTCAATCTTTGTTCACACTTTTACATTGCAATTGATGTACCCCATGACCATCTTTTTCTTGTGTGCGTGGTTATTGTACGCTTTTTCTTCTTTCTCTTTCATTTGTTTATTGTTTCGTGACAGAATTTTTTTCTTGTCTTTGCTAGGCCTTTCGCCTTTTGCTAGGTTTCTTTTCCTATTCTTTTTCTTTTTTGTATGGATCCTGTTGCTTTCACTTAAATTTCTATTGTATAACTTGCCATATATTTGTCATTGTTGTTCTGCAATCTGCAAACCACTTCTATCTACAGTGCTTTGCGTTTGAAGGTATATATTGAACAAATAAATCAATAAAGAATGGTGAAAACGAACTGCGAGGACGCCGGGCGGTAATACACTGGCGACCGGACACGCGTTCACCTGTGAATGATTGTGCCCCTAACGCGAGTGTAAAGACGGTATAAACCCTATAGCTTTCTTTATTCACGCTATTTTTCAAACATGCTGCTTGGCACTTGTAATCAATGCCTTGCTTATGTATTATTTCGTAAATGCGTTATTTATACTCATACTGGCTTTCGTATTTTCCCCATGTTTTTTGCTTATTCCTTGATGCATGCTGTACCATAGCCTCCTCGATAAACTCGATAAAGTTTATCGAGGAGGTTATGGCTGTACATGTAGCAATTTGTGTTGTTATGGTGGAGACCTGGGTTTCTGTGCTATTACGTACTTGTACTTTTGAAGCACTTTTGTTGTCACGTGATCTGGCCCTGGTTGCACTACAGTTACATATTTGTACGTTCGTCTTTTTTTTTTCGCTTTATTGTGTGCGTGATTAACCGTTGTACCTCGCAATGTTATGAACCCTCCCCCCCCCCTTTTTTTTTTCGGTAATGCTTACTGGGTGATATGAAGGTATGTAAATAAATAAATAAATAAGTAAATAAATAAATAAATAAATATAAAAAATTAATTACCGCCTCTTGGCGACGTTGTTTTCTAAAAACGTCACTTCTTTTTCGCACATTACTACAGCAGGAAAGCTTACACATTTTTGACACGCACGTGTTGCTTCATTTCACTTCATTTATATCCCTTTAAAGACCCGAAGGCATCACGTAAGGTGAGGCTTGAGTACACGCTTTCATTGCTCATAAGAACACAATACAAATTAAAACACTAAAAAGGGAAAGAAAAATGTGTTTGACGATTACGACATTCCTTAATGCGAAATTTGAGCGCAGCTTTATACCTGTTTTCATTTCGAGACATTCGAAGGCAAATAATTTGAGACAGAGATCACCGCACCGACTGACAGTGGGCCAGTGGACCGACGCCGTCAGCGCCTTCGCAGAGGGAGGGCCAGCGTGGGATCGCTGACATGATGAGCGACATCGAAGCCAGCCAACGACGAACGCGCGAGAAGTGGCACGCGCGCGTTCGCGCGGTTACACCGACGCCGACGCTCAACCCAGGAACGGGCGCCTATAAGAGCTGCCCTCTTAAAGCCATCGGGTAATTTCAAGAACGATAAGAAAACACTAGTATGGGTAAACCCCACCAAGGTTATACAAACGCTGGTTAGCTTTCAACGTTGGGGACAATCGAACGTTCAACATGAAATAGTGATTAAAGCATACGGTGAATAATCTACGAGAAAGAGGACACATGTAATGTAAAGTAGCATTTTAGTTTATCACGAAATGAATTTCGATCGCTGCATGGTAACGATATTATCAGGGAGGGAATTCCATAAGGCTATTGAGTGTGGAAAGAATTAATTTGTTATTTATAAGGTTCCGACTGAGGATGCGCGCTGAAAGGTGCTGTGACTGACGCGAGAGGAATTTCGCAAAACTTGGTTTTAGCAAGGCCTGCCTTGAAAGCGGGTGATAGTAGTAGGAATGAAGAAGTAATACACGAGATATGAGGTGACGTGATGCAAGTGACGGAAAGTCGCGCGTGCATGTTGGTTGTGTAACGCTAGATTACCTTGAGTAGTCTAGTGCGATGAATCGGGCTGCGTGGCTTTGGATCGATTCAAGGTGGCCGGTGATGCATACACTTGAGATGGGTGCCAAACAGATGACGCGTATTCGAGTTTAGGTCGAATGCACGTGAGGTACGCAAGTCTCATCTCTGGAGATGCTTTCCGAAGGTTACGTTGCAAGTACTGGAGCGTGCGCGAAGCTTCAGAACAGATAGTTTCGATGTGCATTACTCACGATAGTGAAGGACAAGTGTTGACGTATACGGCCTTCTTGGTATAAGACATACTTAAGATTGTTTTAAGCGCGTTGAAAACGAGGACAAACGAGTGGACACACACAAGGCTTGTGTGTGTCCACTCGCTTGTCCCCATCGTCAATGCGCTTAAAACAATCTTAAATAGTGAAGGAGTCACCTGAACACTAATACACTCAACGGGGCTGAGGGTATGGTGTGTTGCGGTGTGTAACCGCGAAAACTTTATAATTTTACATTTGTTGAGGTTTAACGGCATGAACCATGTACCCCACCAAGTTGTGATTGAATCTAGGTCGTTTGAAGGGCGATAATGTCATCTTGGTCGGTGACGGGACGGTAAATGATGCAATCATCCGCAAATAGTCTAACTTTCGATTCAATTTTATTCCACATACCAATAACATAAACTAAAGATAACTACCGCGACAGTCAGACTCCTGGTGTAACACCTGATATTGCGTTAGAAGTGGGAGAGTTATGGTATTATAGTATATTTTAAATGCATTCGACCTTTCAATAAATGTTCTATCCATGCAGTAGTGCATGTACTATGCGTCTACTATGCATGTACTACGCGCATGCACTATGCATGCACTGTGCAGTAGTTAGACAAAAACATGAAAGTTTTATCAGGAACTGATCATGGGAAATACCATCAAATGCCTTAGAAGATGGCATCAATTTCCTGTTGGACATCCATCTACTGTAAGAGGTCATACATGGGCGAATTCTGCGAGGTATGTTTCGCATGAAGGTAACTTCCTAGAAAGCCATGCTGCTGCAGAAAAAAAAAAGAAATTTATGGATTCGAGGTGCGTCATTAAGTTCGATGCTATAATATTTTCACATAGTTTGAAAGGGACACTATAGTGAGAGATATCGGACGGTAGGTGGAGGGTTTATAGAGCGCACCCGATTTGAAAACGAGCACAATTTGTGCTTTCTTCCAATCCTTGGGCACATTACCAGTATACAAGAGCTGTGAGAAGCTTAGATATAGTACCCTGCTTGATATTGTTTAAGTTTTTTCTGAAAGCTTGCTGTTACTCTGATTACAGCCAGCTGATGACGATATCGGAAGAAAATGGATAAGGTTTGACATTCCTCCTACACTAAATTCGATTTCGTTCATGGTAATAGGAGAAATTTTCGAGAACTGAAAGGCAGCAGAGTGGTTAGATGTTGTGAATACTGAACAGAAATAGTCATTAATAGCTGTGGCGCGTCTGTCGGGACTGATTGGGTCACCGTCTGCCTTCAATAATTGCATTTCACTAGGCTGCTCTTCATGGAGAGTATTCGCCAATATTTATTTCGGTTAGTTTGAAAAATCCAGAGGAGATCAGTTTAACATAAGTAATCTTTTGCATCACGCTGTTCCTTGAGATACTGTTTCTTTCACGCATTGTTGGCATGGCACAGCTGCCAGGCTGTCGGATTCTTAGTTTGCTTTGCCCGTCTGTAGAGATTCGTTTTACGATTGAGGATCAATTGAAGACATTTATTGAACTAAGGGTTGTTGTTATCTGGTTTGATCAAAATAGTTCGGATGTACTTGTTTTTTTGGTACAGTAGCGTGTTCTTGTACAGTTCCCAATTGGTGTAAGCTCTGCGGGATAAATAACTAGCTTTGATATATTCATAGAAACAGGAAAGTTATTCATTGACAGCCACGAAGTTGTATCTTTTGTAATCAGTGCTAACTTTTTCAGTAAGGGAGCTTTTTCTTCAGCGGAAAGTTAAGAGAAACGCGGCGTAAGTTGTGAGTGCTGATGTCAGGTAGTACGGTTGTATTTGTTATACGTCGTCAAGAGAGGAGGTCAGAACAAGATCGAGGGTATTGTCACCTCTAGTTGACAATGGTAGGACCTGATGAAGGTAGCGGTCTTGAATTAAATCAAAATTTGCTTGGACTTTCAGCGATTTCGGCAGCCTCGGTAATTTCTCTTGTAAACCTGAGCTGATTCACTTTGAAACTTAAAATTGAATTCTGCGGTATTGCGTTCTATAACCCCAATCTGATTATGAGGCGCACCGTATAGTGATCCCTGATTAATTTCGACTGCCTGTGGTTGTTTAACGCGCATCTAAATGTAATTACACGAGCGTTCTTACATTTCAACCCTATCGAAATGCGGTCGCCAATCTTAAATTTGTCACCTGCAGTGGTTGCTTAGTGGATTTGGTCTTGAGCTGCTGAGCCCGAGGTCGTGGGATCGAATCCCGGCCACGGCGGTGACATTTCGATGGGGGCGAAATGCAAAAACACCCGTGCACTTAGATTTAGGTGCACGCGTTAAAGAACCCAGGTGGTCAAAATTAACCCGGAGTCCTCCATTGCGCGTGCATCATAATAAGCTCGTGGTTTTGGAACGTAAAACCTAATAATTTAATCAATTTTAATCTTAAAATTTTCACCGGCAGGTTTGCAAACGCGGTCGTGGCAATGCACACCAAGATGACCTTGAATCGCGTGAATGACATTTGTAAAAGTGTTTTCTAAGCAGATCGCTCGTACACCGGTCAGTTTGGTGGATGCAAACATTACCGCAAGGGTTAGCCGCCAACTCGAAGACCACATTATGTGAAGCGCAGCCTGTGCATGTTTTATCTTGCACTCACGCCTTTCACGGCAGTCTTCCTGCACAAGTATAGGAGTTTCCTAGGCGCATAAAAAGCAGTATCGGCTTACCCACGCTGCCCTACTTTCTTAGGGCTGTAGAAAACACCCTAAATACAGAGAGGGGCGGCCTTTTTTTCCTCCACCCTTTCTCCCGTCCGTGTCCTGTTCAGACGTGCGAGCGGAATACATTTGATTTTCTACCGAGTTGCCGAAATAGCAACTGCGGCTGGAAAATATGCAAGCTTGTGTGAAAGAGAGAGAGAGAGAGAGAGAGATGGATGGAGGGTGCTATAACGCTTTCCTTTTTATTTTTATCTCTTTGATGTGTGCGCTACAGGGTCGCGACTAGACCGTCTAGAGCTGGAAGAGGATACGCTAGTGAGGGTATCAAAGGAGAAGAGAAAAGTAAAAAAAAATGCAGACGCAGACACCCGCACAGAAACTCGTACAGGGGCATCAGTGCATGATCATTATGAAATGAACGAAGTGAAAAATACAGCTTTTTGGCGCCGTCAATAACCAAAATGCTATCCATCTCGCTATGTTGCACCCAAAGGGACACAAAACTTTGCGATTGATGGTATCACAATGCTCCACTTTCCGCTTTGTTCATTTCATAATGCTGACTGCTGCCCCATTCCGAGTTATTGTCCGTGTCCATGCATTCCTTTTTCTTCACTCGCACTTTGATCTCTTGTTATACAATAAGCCTGCAGTAGCATGTCAAGCCTCTTGCTCGGCTAACTTCTCCACCTATCATTAAGGCTTCTCTTATCAGAACGCAAGCATTTTCACATACTTGTATACGGTTTCTTAGTGATACATTCGTGGAATAAGCAAGTTATGGGATGGTAAGTGGGCTACGCGGTGCGAATAAAGCAAGCTGGCAGCACATGTTCAAGAGACGATTGTCCTACACCTATAGCGGTCTGGCATAACGCAGCACCAACATTGCGAGCAGCTTAGCTCACAGGACCCAAATGCAAAATGTCCTATATTTTTGTTCACTATACTGTATACAAATGCTTGTTCCGGTTGCGTTTCATAGGCGCGTGTTATGGCAATCCACGCGCCTGTCCACAGAAACCTGTCTTTCTACAGGAGTCCACCCCATGATTAGAGGACAGGAACATGTCCTCTATGAGGGACTGCTACAGCATTGCCCCGTATCGAGCATACACTATACTTCAGCCGGCCAATGGCGAGTCCTTTATTGGACCTGAGCGTTCGCGCAAGGACTTCTCCATTCACTCACGCTTTCGGGACGAAACCACTGTTTCATGAGAGTGTGTATTTTATTTAATTCTGTCGCTCAGCTTCCAATGAGCCAAACAAATCAAGATGAGCGTGTACAGTTCTTGAACGGCACCAAGTGACTCTACTGAAGTGAAGTTCTCCGTTCTAAAAAATAAAAGTGGGAGTGGGGAGGGTACTGACATTCAGGTATTGTCAGTAGAGACTCCTCTGTTGTTTAATTCATTAAGACTTGGTAAATTCTTCCACTTCACCTGAAATGTGTATTGCGGTTCGCACTTAAGAAATGTGGCCACGCAATGGCTTTTATCTCTTTGAAGGCATCGAACTCGCTCATATGCACCCCTTCCTGCCCTTAACTGCACGTGAACCGGTTCAACAAAAGTTGGTTCATTCTTTTGTACAACTTTAGTAGTAGTAATTGGTTGTTTATTTTACGAAGAACATAATAAATAACTAAATAAAAAGGGAGGAATGAATGAAAATGTACTGCCGACGCACTGTCTAGCTCAGACGGCTGACACTTGAGCGTCAGTCAGCAGTGGGGGAGGGAGTAGGAGAGTAAAACACAAGGAGAGAGGATAACAGAGAGCAGAGAGCAAGGAAGGGAACTATTTATATAACTAAGCCATACAACACTGAATATGGTAGTATACAATTAAAACTCAAAACCAAATAAAAACATCTGGCTTACCTTGATTGTATCTTCCTCCGCTCAGCCACAAAACTGCGCGTGGTGGAAGAATGTACTACCTACACTTTACTCCTCCGCAACGGTTACACGACCATATCGTACATGTGTTAGCCACTTCCCGCAATCGGGACACTCGTAATCGAGACCTCAAAACAATACGATCGAGCGCACCCGGTGAGGTGTGAGCGAATCGATTCTTGAAACGCACTGGAGGACGTCAACCGCTCTTGTTTCCATTCAGAAACGTACGCATCAAACCGTCGCTGGTGGCGACAAAACCACAGTCGCAGCGAGGACTCTCGAGCCAGCTCGTGTGGTCAAGACTCGGGCAGCGCACAAACACGTCCGGGACTTGAAGAACTCCGCGCAGGCGCGCAACACCGACGTATCAGCGGCGAGCCACGCAAGCCGGCGAACGCTCGCCCTCTGACCGGTGCTGCCGGCGCGGTCTCGACCGAGTGGTGGGTGGGCGCGTTCGTGCGTCCCGGCCCTGCCCAGCACCTCTATCACCGTTATCACGCTTTTATTTTCGTCACGAAAAGCGCGGCAACGCCATGCGCGGGGGTGCATGTCGGCTCGGCGGCGCGGTCGAAGGTGGAAAAAAAAAATGAAAGGTGACAAAAAAGAAAGCTCGCAGGTCTCGCTGGCAGCGCCGCCGTTGCGTGGGATGACGGAGTGCGCACGACATCGGGGCGAGGGGGCGGGGTGCGTGCGTGTCTTTGTGTACGTACGCGTATGTTCGCCCGCAGCCGTAGCCATGCGTCAAAGGGCACGCACTAGTCGTTCGCCAGAAGCTTTCTTTTCCTCTTAAATGGTGGTGATCGAGCTGATTGCGTTCAATATATTTTTTTATGCCTCAAACCTACACAAGCGTTTCCGCCAAAGTGTGCGTGTGTGTGTGTTTGGGTGTGTGCGTGCTTGCGAGCCAGCTCTGTATCAGGCGACGCAGACTTACGCCACTTGCTTGCCTCGCGAGTGGGCCGACGAGGCTAAAATAGAGCCTTCATATACGACGAGGTCCATGGGCCGCGGTTTCGCGGCTGCTCCTTCGTCGTGAGCACACGACGTATCTCACATTTTGACAGGCACGCAATGACAGCCCCTGCACGCCGCCTCCAAGGATACCCGTAACACGTGTTTGTTCGGGGCACACTTTCCTTTTCCCGATACCCAGTGCGTCTGTACGTATCGTGGTATTCCCACCTACGCGGCCCAGAATCGTCACTGCTGTAGAGACTGAGCTCGCAAGTGTGTAAGGAAGTTATCACAGGACGTACTAAAACAAAAACACAAAAAATAAAGAGGAGAAAAAAGCCCATCTCACTTAGTAAAGTAGTATACTAATTTTTCTATTCGTTTTGGACAAGTTATGTTCATTTGAGCTTTTGCTCTATTCGCAGTTTGTTTCGCTAGCGCTTCAAAACTCGTCATCTTTTTGAGTATACTATAGTTACAGGCTCCTGACTTCGGGAAGCCCCACAGTAGCAGTAGTAGCCGAGTAACATTTTTGAAGCCCAGTAGCATTTTTCAAGGACGACAGGCTTATGTGAATCTCAGTTGCCACTCATCGGCGTAACTCCTCTCTTCTTTCTTTAACTTTTAGTTCACCTGCGTAGGGTAGTGGCACACGATTACTTTTGTTTGGTTAACATGAACAATATTCCTTTTGCTTTTCCAGGCTATCATTCGTTCTGCACAGACTTGGAACTGACAGAGAACAAACGTGCACCAATCCATCGAGTGCAGCATGAACCGAAATTATCCGAAGCGGCTCAGCAAGGAAAACTGCAGTTCGCTATGTATAAGCCAGGACGGTGTATGCCTTTCAAAGTTCTGTCCCACGCACTCAATAATCCTTTCGTGGTCGAGAACGCCATTACGTTTTAATTCATTGAACTGCCCATCGAAGCTTCCTTTAAGCGAGCACACTTTTATGTTCATTTACTATTTACGGGAATTATCATCTCCCGACATTCATCTGCAGGCACACCAGTCTATATAGGACAGACGCGAGAGTCAAAGTACCATTGCCGGCTTGTGTTTATCCAAGTTTCTAATGATGGCCATATAAGCCTTATTTACTGCCTACTTTACGTGGTTTGTTAGCGTAAACAGTTACATCATAACCACCTCTATCAGTAGGAGTTTCTGCAGCTGCTCTTTCTGTGCATCCGCTCTCTTAATCACCGTCGGTCTCGGATACGCTGGAATAAAGTGACGCCTGCTGTCACGACAATCTCGGCGAGCAGATGTCATGGAACTTCCCCCAAAAATTGCTACATAGGGAACTGTGGCGCTACGGTCGTTAAGCTAACGATGGGAATGATGAATATTATATGGATTTGTCTTATATTCTTGTGGCTTGAGGCGTTCTTGTAGCGTTGTTCATTACGCGCGATATATATCTTTCTAAATTGCCCTGAAATCATATTTTTCTAAGCACAGCAAGGCAACAGGTCTCTTCCCATGCACAAGTATTGGGAGTTGCAATTATAACAAACAATTTTTAAACTAAATTTATCAGTTCGCGGGGTCACAAGGTCGTTTGAAGCAAGAAGGACGAGATATAGGCAAATCTATATATGCTATCTTCCCCCCCCCCCCCCCCCCTCGCCCCATTGCCATGCTGACTGAACTGCTGTAGGTGCAGCTGCTGTAGACATACCCAGAGTTACCTGTGATTATTGTAGAAAGCTCTATGCCAGCAGTCGCAAACTGGACTGTCAGGCTTTTTATTATTACGCCTAAAGAAAAACAAATTTGGAGTAGTGAAGCGTACACTGAAAAAAAATCACGTAGGCTAAAAGTAAAATGTTGAGTGAATATGTGTGATGAAATGAGGAAATGTGCAGGCATACAATGATGTCAGCTGACGCGAGGCAGGTGTAAGTGGAGGTCGTTGTTGGAGGTCTTCATTCTGCAGTGGACATAACGGATTATTATGACGACGATTGTACAGTATGCCTGCAGGTTATGTACCTACAGCAATAATTGCAGGGACGAAGCAGTATAATTAATAGATGCCCATACAGACGGTCAGTTGGCTTTTCAAACTTGATTTAAAGCGCTATTGAAGCCAATCCTGAGCTGCAGTTCTCTGTACAGGTCCTACCCTGGCACGTCCAGCCTGCATGCACCGATAAGCCATGTAGGCGACGGCATAGGCGCCTGAAACAAGGTCGATCCAAATAGGTCGCGAAGCTTCGGGTGAAAAGCGGTTCAGTACAAATTGTCACCGACATCAGCAAAGGGGGTTATGGGGGCAGCGATTGAAGCACGACTATGTTTGGAGAGAACAAATATTGGGAAAGGAAAAAGCGTTTTATAATTCAAGCGAGACAAAGTTAGAGTCATTCAACGAAAATAAAATTTCTGGTCAATTTTATATATTCGTGACGAGTTAAAAAAATACAAGTTTATTTAATTTCATTATTATTACAATAAATGCATTTCTTTTCAGTGCCAATACAGGGGGCGTTGACGCTACTATCACTCACAATGCAATGCAGCTCTTCAAATGTGCAAGAAAGGCGCGCTCGTAAAGTTCACCTGTTGAAATACGCCCCCTTTACAAGTGCTTTTTTGCTTGTTGATTTTTGTTTGAATTTGGTCACGCGGGTAGCTTCATCGCTTCTTAAGCTGTTCAAGATCTTTTCATGTGACTGCGCTTGTCGGCGGGCTTGGCGTCAGACGATAGTACCTGCACTCTACACCTACAGCTTTCGTCGGCCTCCAAAGAAAGTATGTTCTGTGCAGGGGTGCGATTTCGAAAACCGCACGGCTGGCCTTTTGCTGCATTGCTTTCCGCGTTGAAAGCTCGAAACGCCCATCAAGTCGAACGGCGGGGCATTTGAACATATAGCTCTAAAGGCAGGAAAGCAAAACAAATTTCGCGCCTTCGAAAACAAAATGACGTCACTTCTGTTTTTAACAAATAGGGCGTCACATTATTTTTACTTCCGCCGGAAGTGTTCCCTCCAGATAAAGATGGCACTAAGCCTCATGAACAGCCGATGAACCGCCGCGTTTCGAACGTATGGGCTCCTATGGAAGCTTCGCTACCAGGTATATTTACCTTGCCTGAAACCGAAGAAATAATTCCCTACTCAAGGCTATCAGTGCATTTATCTATGGGAAAGAAAAGTTGAACAAACCGCCTTTCGCTTAGCCAACAGGGCTCACACGAGTGCAAGAACAGCGCGTGCAGGACGTTATCGTTCATAAAACTGCAAGATGGTCGTCTTTTCAAAGCTTGCCTGACAGATAAGCACGCAGCAATGTCGACGAGCCCGTACAGCTAGCTCACAAACATGGCCACGCCGGTACATTCCTTACAAGGCGTTTTGCTTTACGAGCACGGTGAGTAACCCGTCGGGACATGTTTATCGCTGGCTGCTCTAAGCCCAAACCTCTCTAGAACAGACATACGCGAAAGCAGGAAGTTCCTGTCAGAAAGACTTATAGTCTTTTACCTGACCGCCCTAAAACGACGTACGTAAATACGGCCTTATGCGTACCCAGTATCAGCCACTGAAAGTGGAAAAAGAACGCCGCAATATTCGATTTTTGAATTAAATTAAGTTATTGGTTGTTTCGTGCGAAAACAGCGATTCGATCACTATGCATGCCGCAGTGGTGGACTCCGGATTACTTTTGACCACCTGGTGCTCTTTAGCGTGCAGTTAAAATCGTTTTTGCATATCGCCCCTATAGAAATGCGGCTGCCACGACCGGTATCGTACCACCGACCTCGAGCTTAGCAGCGCAACGCCATAGCCACTAATCTACCGCGGCGGCTCGTTATTAGATTCTGGATCAGCTGCAGCGCCACTCTTTGCCGCAAAGTTTAACTCCAGATGCTTTCGAACGTGTCACCTAAAACCTTAGAAGAATCGACATTTGGGCGAGTTGGTACTGGTTGAACATC
Source organism: Dermacentor albipictus (assembly GCF_038994185.2). Lineage (NCBI taxonomy): Eukaryota > Metazoa > Arthropoda > Arachnida > Ixodida > Ixodidae > Dermacentor > Dermacentor albipictus. Next base: position 158,508,226 of record NC_091824.1, on the reverse strand, counting down.
TTGAAGGGGCAGCGCGAAAAGACGATGACAGAAGGCAGGAACACACAGCGCTGTCCTGTGTGTTCCTGCCTTCTGTCATCGTCTTTTCGCGCTGCCCCTTCAAGATGTTCACATAAAACCACTCAGCGCAGCTTCTCTGCCCAAGGCTCGCATCGCACTCGTGCGGGTTCACTATGATGCGGCCGTGCGCAATTCCCTGTCGGCGCGACCCGCTGCTCCTCGTGTGGCGCTTTGCTCGACCCGCTTATGGGCCTGACCAGCCGTGTATTGCTGATTCCTCCATATTACGCAACTGTACTCGTATATAAGGAAAGGAGGAGGAGGAGGAGGAAATAAAGAGAGAAGGCAGGTATGTTAACCAGAAATACGTCTGGTTGGCTACCCTACTTTTGGTATAGCAAGAGGGAATAGAAAGGTAAGGTAGAGAAGGGGAGGGGGAGGGGAGGGGAAAGAAAGCCGCGGTGAGCTCCCGCACGCAAGCGGAGGGCCTGAGCGGGTAAAAAATGTTCACATAGGTCAGTCGCCCTCAAGAAAGACAAAAGTGCCTTCACAGCTTTGTGGGCCGACGAGTGACGGGGATGGTACAAATGGTGGCAGATCTGACTTTTTCTCAAGTCCTAGAATTCTGACGTGTACATCAGGACGGCACAAACACCCTGCCGGAGAAAGCGGCTTGGCCGCACCTGTGTGCCCCGATGTAAGCGAGGCACGATATGCGCTGACAGTTGTGCTAAAAATGACGTGCGGGTTCTTTCCAAGGTGAGTGCAGCGAGGTGGTGGCAAGGGGTCCGGTCAGTGTGCCGGACATGCGCACGCATTGAATCGACGGCGATATGTGTCGTGATTGAATAATCTTGAGCAATGACAATAATTTCAGCCGTTGACCCACTGCGTGGTAATCCAAGGCATAGCCTCGGAGTTTGGGCTTGAATGCTCTGAATTGTGCGCAAACTGGTTTTGCAGGTGTTGGATATAACAGGTAGATAGCAGGTAGGTTGTACCGGAGGAACTCAGCAAATAGCAGCCTGTACAGCTGTAATGTAGATTGTGTGGACCCCCCAGTTGTTTCCTGCAAGGATCCTGAATAGATGACAAATAGCAATGAGATGCTTTTTCACCTGGTTCACATGAGGAGTCCAGGACAGGTCTCTATCAATCAAATCGCCCAAGAACCTGCGACTTCTGCTGGGTGATATCACTTTTCCATTGATTGATATGCCGCATGCAGACATTAGCTTCCGGGTAAATGCCACCACTGAACACTTTTCCCACATCACCTCCAGTCCCTGTTTACGAAGGTAGCATGATGTCGATGAGGCCGCCTTCTGAATCCGAGCGCGAAGCCGAAGCCGTGTCATCAGCGACGTCTAAATACAGATGTCGTCGGCGTAGATACATAGAGTCGAACGTTGCTCGATAGGTCCTCGAGTTGTCTTGGTATAACTTCTGCCAGCTGTCCTTGAGTTTGAATTCTGCTGTTTCCCTTCCCCCAGCGTAGGGTAGTCAACTAGATGATTTTCTATTTACCACACTTGCCTGCCTTCTTTCTTCCCTTTTCTGGGGCTGTCTGGAACCTTTGCTGGAAACGAGCTCGTGTTATCCCTGTCCTGAAGCCTGGCAACTGTTCAACAGACATAAACTCATATCGTCCGATTGCTTTTCTTAGTTACGTGGAAAAGCTTATGGAGATGGTATTGACGCGCCTTCACTTGTTGCTGATGAACGTGAACGTCTACCCTCCGCAAATGTCAGGGTTCAGAAAGGGACGCAGCAGCATAGACAACGGGATCAGCCTTGTGAACGGCGTAAAACTCAACAAAGCTAGATGCAACACCACTATTGGCGTATTCCTCGACATCAAGGGACCGTTTGATAACGTGACTCAGTGAGTATTTTACACGCTCTGTAATCCGTTGGAGTTGGCGGCCGTATGTACCGTTTGGATCTCAGGCTACCTCACCGATCGGTCGGTCTACATGTCCACAAAAAAAGGTGACGCAGCTCCGCACACTGTGCATCGAGGAGTTGCCCAAGGTGGCATTTTAAGCCCGACCGTATTTAACATCTCTTTTATCGGACTGCAGAAGTGCATTCTCACGTCCGTTGAAATATCTTTATATGCAGATGACATATATACACGGAGGTGTGGTCGCAACAGACGTTTCCTATGAGCAAGATTGCAGAAAGCTATCAATTCTATGGAAAATTTTCTATTTGCATGAGGTCTCTCGATGTCGCCAGAAAAGTGTGGTGTCATTGCTTTCACCAGACGTGATGTCTCGCGCTACACGTTAAATGTTGCACACTCTCCCATTCGGTGTGTGTCGAGTCACAAGTTTCAGGCGTGAAAATGGTCAGGCTAGTGACGGGGACGTGGGTATTTGAATACTAAAAGAAAAAAAAATGGGTCATACGCGAGCACCTTCTGTACGCTATCAAGCAACACTGGGGCCTGCTCCGTAAATTCTATGCTACGCATGTATGCGGCTCGCTGTGAAGGTCTCCTGTGATACAGCTTTTCTGCGATACACGCTATTTCCCAAACCATCATAAAAGCACTCACATGTGCGCAAGCGAAAGTTCTGAGGTTGTGCCTCGGCCTACCGAAAAAACGCATCGAGTGCAGGAACCCTTGCAGAAAGCAGACGCCTATCGGTTCCACTGCTTATGCAGCGGTAGTTTCTTCAAGTACACATGCGCTTTGCCGCCAAAGTGCCGGGTCATCCGTTTGCTTCAGACAGCGGTCCCGTGGTTCGGAGCTTGCTCCCGCTAAATTATCAAAGCCCTTCAATGCTGACAAAAACACCGTGGAAAATTCCTCTGTGGTCCATTGTCACTTTCGTGCCTGTGGGTTCAAAAGCAAGATAGATACTCCTGGTCCATTACTGACATATTTTGCTCTAGAGCATGCTAACACCAGCTACAGGGCTCACCGTCATATTTACACTGATGGCTCCGTTACGTCCACATCATCTGCCATTGGTGTGTGGAGTCTGTTTGCGAGTGTTGCCATCACTACCGCTCTCAGTCACCGCACATCAACTACAGCCACTGAACAAGCTGCACTGCGGGCAGCTTTTATTGGCATCATAGAGCAGACAGCTGAGTCTTGGGTCATCTCCACCGACTCAAGAGCAGCCCTGCAGTACTTGTAGTCGCCTCACGTGCAGTAACAACTCGTGATGGACATCAGACGCCTATGCAATAAAGCATGCGAACTACAATGCAGCGTTTTGCTGCAGTGGTTACCAGCCCACTGCGGAATACAAGACACCGTACAGGCTGACCACGCTGCCAAAGCTGGACACGACACTTTCGAGCGAAATGGTCCAGATACCTTTCTCGAGAAAAGACGCGGCGACAGTGGTATTTGCGCACGCTCGGCGTCTCCAGCAATCCCTCTGCACAGATGCCAGCTACCAGTACGGTTCCCTATATAAAATAGATCCATCGTGCGACTTTTACACACTGCAAGGCCTCACCAGGCAAGACCAGGCATGCCTTCATCGCATGAAACTCAACGTGGCCTACACAAACTACTTGAGGTGTAAAATTCAACTCACAGACTCGCCAATGTGCTCTGAATGTAATGCCCCTGAAGACGTGCGACATGTTCTGTGCGACTGCTACCGCTGTGCGTCAGAGAGAGGGTCTCTGAAGGCGTCACTGTACCTTCAATGGGACTCTAGCTTGGCACTACTGCACATTCTCGGCCCATGGCAAAGCACCATCTGTGCGTTACGCGCCACGAAGGCGCTGCTTGCGTTCTTGCGGGCCACGACTCTTAACGAAACTTATCTCCATAGTGTATCTATGAGTTTGTGTGTGACTGCATATCGTGTAAAGTGTTTATCACTGTATATATCATAATAATCACCCAGGAGGTGAAGTAGCATGTCAGGTGAACAGCCCGGCTAACATCTCCAGCATAGTATTAAAGCTTGTTTTTCTCTCTCTTTCTTTGCAGTGCACGCGTTGGCTGCAAGGCATTTATTTTTAACTACCTTCTATTTACTGTCATAGTTCGCAACCTTTTGGTGCCAGTAGTGTCAGTACAGACGAAAGGTTTGGGATGTATTCGGCTAATCTTTTTCTTGAGGTCCACCATGGTCTCCTCGCTTCGTGCAGCACATTCAGAGAATACAATAATAAAATGTAGACAAATGAAAGACCTGTTTTTACACTGCGAAACGCAAACGTCGGTGGATCGGATTCAAAAACGCGAGGAAGACCACGGCGAGTCGATTGCGTGTGTTTTCCTTCGAAATAAATACCACAGCTCTCTGTGGAAGAAAAACGACCTTGTCCTTTACGAGGGGCCACATGGCGATGCCATAAATTCTTTACCGGGAAAATAAACTCGAAACGCGAGTGCACGCACGTCTTTTGCTTTACGACCCGGCCGGGAAAGGTCAGTAACTATCCGTTTGAGCCTGCGTGTGCTTCTGTTTGGGAATTCTAATATTTTTTCGCTAGCCGTCCTCTCGAACGCACTCTGGGAAATTTAATAAGGTAGCGAGTGGATGTCTTTCGGTATCGTAGTACGCATCTTTTACCAATACAGTACAATACATCTTACGAAGTACAAAAACCAATTTAAGAGACAGGACTCTTGCACACTTTGCTTAGGACCATGGCCTCTGCCTTTTGATCGACGGCAGCCCAACATTCTTGAAAGGACCGTCGTCAGCAGCAGCTGCCAAGATCTGAGTTTAGTGTCACGATGCCTTACTTTGAGCGTCTACTGGTTTACTGACTTGGAAACATGCGGAAGTAGTCACATTCGTACTTAAGTTGCCATGAAAGGTCTAAGCGGTATATGTCTTCCCTTATGATCTCTCGAGCAATTGATTGTCCGGCATTCCAAGCCTTTGTGAACGGTGAATGCAAGGGCGGCCTTGTACGTAGCACAGAGCTTATTACTCCAAACGTGATGCATGCTGCAACGCGCTGCTTCTCATAGTCAGCTACTCGCACGGTCTTTGACATTGAATTAGGAAGGTTTCGTGCTGTACGTCGGCGCGCCGGGAGGAGATACAGACGCACAAAGTCGATTCTAGACCTTAGGAAGGCTAGGTGCACGCGAAAAAAAATACGTCATCGCATGGACAAATGAGACAACGAACGATGGCAATCCTTCTGTAACTCGCTGGACCCACGCAAAGCTCTCTCTCGCGTATGGCGAACTCTCCAAGGCCTTCGCTGTTTTCCCCAGCAACGCCACCCCTTTAAGGCACTGGCTCCCCACGAAGGCTGTAGAGAAGTGGATGTTGGAGAAGACTTTTGCGTGGCAATCGCAGGTGACGGCGAGCTACTAAAGTATATTGAATTGTACGAAGTTCCTTTCATGCAAGCTTCGGCAGTGGACGAACCTTTCTCCGTGGAAGAACTGGAGTCTGCTCCAGCTACTTACCGGCGTTCCTCTTCGTCCGGACCCGACAACATCACGTACGCTGTTATCCGCCACGTTCACCATGACGCACGAGAGATCCTGCTGCGTCATCTCAACGTCTCATGGAGTGACGGAGTTGTTCCTTCTGAGTGGAAGCGTATCCGTCTTGACCCAATCTTAAAGCATGGAAAGTCTATCCTTCAAGCGACATCATATCGACCTATTGCTCTCGCCAGCTGTGTTGACAAGTTGATGGAAAGGATGATCATCAAGTGCCTCGAGTGGTTTCTTGAACATTACAATGCTTATCCAGACGCGATGACAAGCTTTCGACGTGGCCTTTCGTCAGTCGACAACGTCATTGATCTTATGGCTTCGATTCAACTACAAAAATCACCCACACGCCTTTCTGTAGCGCTATTTTTAAATGTGAAGGGCGCTTATGACAGTGTTTCTCATGAAGCCATTCTTGGCGCACTCATGGCTGTTGCAATCAGAGGCCGCACTTTTTGGTGGATTAGGAGCCACCTGACCCAAAGGAGCTTCCTTTTATTCACCGAGGATGGTAAAACTACCGACCACTGCACCAGCCGTGGAATTCCACAAGGTGGCATTTTGAGTCCGGTTTTGTTCAACCTGGCTATGATTGAGCTGGTGGAATTCCTGCCATAGTCGGTCAGTCTGTCAAGTTACGCTGATGACAGCTGCATCTGGGCGTCAGGAGTAACTCTGCCACAGGTTCGCACAAGGTTACAAAAGGCTGCAACGATGACGTTTATTGGTCTTCAGAGAAAGGGCCTCGAAATTTCAACAGAAATGTACGCATTAGTCGCCTTCACACGAAAATCGGTGACTGGATACCCAGTGTCTAATAATGGCCAGTCTACCTTGTACAAGAGAACCCATAGATTTTAGGGATAATTGTCAACCGCGAGCTCTCCTGGAGCCCTCATGTATCTTACCTAAGGAAGAGACTCCTCTCAATGAGTCACCTTTTCAAAGCTATTACTGGAAAGGCATGGGGACCGTCGGTGCGTTCTATGCTTGAACTGTACGAAACGCTTTTCATGGGTTCCTTGCGTTACACCACTCCGGTGCTGTCAGCCACCTAGAGGACGAATGTCAGAGAGCTTGACAGAATGCAAGCTCAAGCGCTTAGAAGATGTCTGGGTCAACCGCGATGCACTTCCACAGCCGCAACAACTGCCATCGCCAGGGAACATCCCACAAGTACATATATCGCCACAACCACCCTTAGTAATCATCTTCGTCACCTTTCCCAACTCCAGTCTGAACGCCTTGCTTCTCTCTCGGAAAGTAGACATGAGATAACTTTTCCGGGCCCTGTAGCCTCGTACCGATCCTCTCTTCTGTCTGATTCCATGCCTGCAGCAAGATCACCTTGTCCTACGTAGTGTCTCCGGCAGCCACAAGTGCGGCTTTCCATTCCAGGAGTTGGAAACAAGTCCGACTTTGCAATTTGTGCCCTGAAGCTAGCCGCTCTACATCTACTGCATGATTCATATTCCAATTGAGTTCACATTTAGTTCAGGGAAAATGAGATATCCACCTAATCGTAGCAATTACTGCAAAGGAAACCCATACGGGTTCTTCTAAAGAAAAGCCTCGCAGTCGAAGAAAAATTCGTCCAGGTCCGGGACTCGAACACGGGACCACCGCCTTTCCGGGGCAGCCACTCTACCATCAGATGGTAGAGCGGCTGACAGCATGACAGGAGCGCGCCATTCCGACCAACTCCTATCTCTTCATTTCGCATCATTAATTCTTTCTTTCTTTCTTTCTTTCTTTCTTTCTTTCTTCTTTCTTTCTTTCTTTCTTTCTTTCTTTCTTCCTTTCTTTCTTTCTTTCTTTCTTTCTTTCTTTCTTTCTTTCTTTCTTTCCCTGTTTTCGCTCTTTCTTTATTTTCCGGTTCCAACTTGCTTCTTTCAACCTACCTTCTGGCTTTCTTGCTTCGAGCGGGAAGTACCTGCACCAGCCGTTTTGAGCTGGCGGATGCCATAGTCGCAAACGCCCTCCGCAGGCGGCTTTTACATTATTGCGGTGCCTCCACAGTCAACTATGGCGCCTTTATTTTCTTTACGTTGCATCGGCATTGTTTGTGCGGGGCACGTATCCGTGCGTGTGAACGTATCGCTTCCAGCTGGATGCGGGAAGCATCAAGTGCCGCACGGCCAGCTTGCGCGCGATGCCCGGTATAGACCACTTGGGGAAGCGGTCGGCCAGGCGTAATTTTAGACTGACGTCTGCGCGCAGCTATTACTCGCACTCGCAACACGATTTGCTTTTGCAACGGTCGGTCTCCTTATTTTCTACGCATCTGCATCGGATAGACCGTTCAAGCAGCAGCTTCTATAGTTAAGCAAATGTTTCGTCAGGAAGCAGAGCCCAGACAGCTCAGATGCAATAAGCTGTTGCGCGCGCCCAAGCTCTTTCGTCCAATCACACGGCGACGACCGGTCTAAGTTCGCTTTGTTCAAATAAATTTTACCGCCACAAAGCCGCATGTGGACCAAGATAACATAGTAAAGCGCTCGAATTTAACTTTCACCACAATAAAATTTATGGTAACACTTACCACCTATCCCTAGTCACCATTTTTGTTAACCAGAAATGCTTAACCTGTAGCAAACAGGTGCCGTCTTTTTTTTTCTTCTATTTTCTTATTTTTTTCTTCTAATTTTTCTGAGACTAAAACCCTGCCACGCACCTATTGGTGTCGAACGCACGAAGTTCTCGTTAGCTCCAGTGTTCGCTTTTGCAAGTCCGAGTTCAGTAAAGAGGCGTTTCCTTTCGGAGTGTCACTATATGTAGCGACGGCAAATGACCCCTCAGTGCAAAACTGTGACAGAACTAGGAGATAGCCTTGAGCAGCGCAGTTGAAGCCAAGCGAGTCGGCCCAACACGTGTAGTTATCTGTCGTTACGATCAGGTGATTACGATCTGCAGGCAGAGCAGCCGAACATATGCTCATCGATTAATAAAGATTGGGAACCAAACATTCTTCGCCAATACACTGAGCTTTAAAGGTCACGCGTTGAACTGACATTTCGAGAGAAAAATCGAAGCGAATGGCTTCACGAGGAGTTGGCGTGTCAAGGTTGGCTGCTTGAAGTAATGCTCGCTCCTATAGTTTATTAGGGAGCTTTAGTTTAGGGGGGGACGCAAGCGGCTCGCGCACGCATGACCTAGGGGCGACGGTACTGCGCATGCGCAGACCCGTACGTAGGCGTCTGAGCATGCGCCGTACCGTCGCCCATAGCTCTTGCGTACGCAAGCCACTTGCGTGCCCTAAAAAACACGTACGGGTCTGCGCATGCGCAGTACCGTTGCCCCTAGCTCTTGCGTACGCAAGCCACTTGCGTCCCCTACAAAAACACGTTTGGGTCTGCGCATGCGCAGTACCGTCGCCCCTAGCTCTTGCGTACGCAAGCCACTTGCGTCCCCTACAAAAGAAAACGTTCGGCTCTGCGCATGCGCCGTACCGTCGCCCATAGCTCTTGCGTACGCAAGCCACTTGCGTCCCCTAAAAAACACGTACGGGTCTGCGCATGCGCAGTACCGTTGCCCCTAGCTCTTGCGTACGCAAGCAACTTGCGTCCCCTACAAAAACACGTTTGGGTCTGCGCATGCGCAGTACCGTCGCCCCTAGCTCTTGCGTACGCAAGCCACTTGCGTCCCCTACAAAAAAAAAAACGTTTGGGTCTGCGCATGCGCAGTACCGTCACCCCTAGCTCTTGCGTACGCAAGCCACTTGCGTCCCCTAAAAAAAAACGTTTGGGTCTGCGCATGCGCAGTACCGTCGCCCCTAGCTCTTGCGTACGCAAGCCACTTGCGTCCCCTACAAAAACACGTTTGGGTCTGCGCATGCGCAGTACCATCGCCCCTAGCTCTTGCGTACGCAAGCCACTTGCGTCCCCTAAAAAAAAAAAACGTTTGGGTCTGCGCATGCGCAGTACCGCCGCCCCTAGCTCTTGCGTACGCAAGCCACTTGCGTCCCCTACAAAAAAACGTTTGGGTCTGCGCATGCGCAGTACCGCCGCCCCTAGCTCTTGCGTACGCAAGCCACTTGCGTCCCCTAAAAAAAAAACATTTGGGTCTGCGCATGCGCAGTGCCGTCGCCCCTAGCTCTTGCGTACGCAAGCCACTTGCGTCCCCTACAAAAACACGTGTGGGTCTGCGCATGCGCAGTACCGTCGCCCCTAGCTCTTGCGTACGCAAGCCACTTGCGTCCCCTACAAAAAAAAAAACGTTCGGGTCTGCGCATGCGCAGTACCATCGCCCCTAGCTCTTGCGTACGCAAGCCACTTGCGTCCCCTACAAAAAAAAAAACGTTCGGGCCTGCGCATGCGCAGTACCGTCGCCCCTAGCTCTTGCGTACGCAAACCACTTGCGTCCCCTACGAAAAAAAAAACGTTCGGGTCTGCGCATGCGCAGTACCGTCGCCCCTAGCTCTTGCGTACTCAAGCCACTTGCGTCCCCTACAAAAACACGTTTGGGTCTGCGCATGCGCAGTACCGTCGCCCCTTGCTCTTGCGTACGCAAGCCACTTGCGTCCCCTAAAAAAAAAGAACGTTTGGGTCTGCGCATGCGCAGTACCGTCGCCCCTAGCTCTTGCGTACGCAAGCCACTTGCGTCCCCTAAAAAAAAAAACGTTTGGGTCTGCGCATGCGCAGTACCGTCGCCCCTAGTTCTTGCGTACGCAAGCCACTTGCGTCCCCTAAAAAAAAAAAAACGTTTGGGTCTGCGCATGCGCAGTACCGTCGCCCCTAGCTCTTGCGTACGCAAGCCACTTGCGTCCCCTACAAAAAAGAACGTTCGGATCTGCGCATGCGCAGTACCGTCGCCCCTAGCTCTTGCGTACGCAAGCCACTTGCGTCCCCTACAAAAAAAAAAAACGTTTGGGTCTGCGCATGCGCAGTACCGTCACCCCTAGCTCTTGCGTTCCCTAAACTAAAATTCTCTATTTTCTTTCTCCATGCTTGTCGATCGCACAGTTGCATGCATGACCGGGGTTGTTATTCGGGAAACTGTTGAGTTCACCATATTGCCCTTTCCGTCTGGTTCACAGGGCGGCTACAGCCTCTCTGATTGGCTAAAAATTCCAACGTGGCAGAATTTCACAGCACAGAATAGCCCCGGGGGAAGGAAATAAACTATGACCGAGCATTACGTCACAGGGCCAGCCTTGTAAAGCCTATTTGTGAAGCCATTCCCTTCGCTAATTCCCTCGAAAAGTCGGCCCAGCACATGGCCTCCGAGTGTCGGCGTATTGATCGAGATTTTCTGGAGCCCAATAGCGTTTCATTTATATGCGCACAAGTTCGGCTGCTCTGCGGCGGCTCTGCCTGCAGCAACACCTGCAGAGCGGGATCACTAAAAGCTAACGTGCGCTCTTACGCGACGATCACGTTTCGCTTTAAACTTGTTGTTTCAATCTTCACTTGTTTCGCTCCAATCGTGTTGTTCCCTCCTAGTTCTTCCTCTTTGAGAATAGCGCCCCGAATATCTGGAATGGCACTCATCTCGAAATCTCGTGGTATTGTAGGGGCACCACTGATGCGCGCATATCGCGTCAGTCTAAACTTCGTGGCTGTTCCATTCCTCTGCTCAGCGAGAGGTCGCGAGATCGAATGCCAGCCACGGTGGCGGCGTCTCGGTGAAAGCAGAGACCAAAAGTGCTAGTGCGATTAGATTTAGGTGCAACCACACCATATTTCGTAGTTCATTGCGAATATTTTGGACGTTAAACACCAGATGCGCAAATGCTACACCGAGAGGTGCATTATATTCTTTCAAGCAGCCAAGAAACGCAATACGAAGAACAAAGAGAAAGAGACAACAGCCTTGTTTCTATCCTAATTTGACTCATGAAGAATAAGTTTTCATTTTTATAGAAATATGTCTACAATGTTCTGTCGCTAAGTTTAGATGGTCCAATGTATCCATAGGAGAACGTTTCGTGTGCATGGAACAGTTTCAACATATCAATAAAGACAAATTTTGTAGAAATGAGCCTCATGGTAACAGTTATTATCGCCTTAATTAGACGGCTCATCGACTTGTCGTGAAGAAATAAACTTCTTGCTAAGGAAAAAATAGTAACAAGTTAGTTCTACAAAATTACCTTGCTTCAAGTGAGGTGTGGGAAACAAGAAGCGTAATAGGACAACCACACTGGCGTACGTTTCAGTGCAAGCATGAACAAGCCGCAAACCTAAGGGAAGCGTTACGCGCAGTCAGCGCGAATGCAAAACTTTTTTCAGTCGAAAGAAACAAAACGGCTAGCTTGGAAAGATGTTTAACATGCGGCTACGAAGACTTTCCTATGATTCTGTGAACGTCCCTACAGCGAGTTTAAGCTTACCGCTTCAATATTTATCTGGTGTATTAGCTTTATAAACTCGTATATACTCAATCCTAACGCGCTAACCATGGGGCAGAGCACTGCCAGAATAAGATTCCAACCATAGTTGCAGCCAAAACGAAACGCGCACTATCAGCCACTGCTTTACGCTAGTGAAGCCTGTATGACCACGGCACAGAAGTGCAAAAGTAGGTTACCTCTGGTTTTTCGTCCTGCCCGCGCTGCTCTTCCTCCTCTTCCATTTTCACATCCGGTTTGGTACCGCCTCGTGCGGAAGTTCAGGCCAGAGCAAATCGAAGACAGGCACAGCACTTCGAGTACTCAAGCGTTGCCGAAGCGCGAGCAGGGTGTCGACGTCGCACGGAGAAACATGGTCGCCCGGTGAGTCCAGCCAACACCAACAAATTTCTTGGTACAGCACGATGCGATGCGTCACAACCCGACTCCTCTTCTTCCAGCAATGTACGCGGCACATGCGAGCAAAAAACTACGTAAAAGCAACTAATGCCCGCTGCGAACACAGGTTACAGAAATCAGAATCAGAATTGAAAACAGAAAATGAAATCTCGGTCGTTGTAGTCACACCCTAGCCACCCTCCCGCACGTCTTCTCGCAGTCGCTGTCGCCTCCTCTGTAGAATCGTGTCGTGGTTGACAGAAGCCCACGATGACTCCGCGTGGCGGGGTCCATCGGTCCCCTCCGGCTCTTCAAGTCCACCTGACCACCAGAGCGCGACAAGTTTCGCGTTGGCGAGACGCGCGCACTCCCGCACGAATGTAGTGCGACGCCCGGGCCGCCTCGGAGTCTCCAGATTGTGCGCGGGACTGTTGCGCGAGCCGTGCGCGTCACTCGGGGCGGTGGATGCCCCTCCCCCCCTAGCGCCACCGCCGTCCCGTTCTGGGATGAGTGCCCCGGGCGTGCGCAATAGCGCCCGCGGCGCGGCGCCGCCAGCGTCGTCGCCGGCCCTCCCGGCTCCTCCTGACAGCAGCAGACGCGCCGAGCACGCAGGCCCGGGTGCTCGACTCTTTGACGCCACCTGGCACGGCGGTCGCCCCACTTTCGCTTCGGAGACTGGGCTACGAGTGGCGGGCATGCTGGCGCGGTTGCGACTGACAGCCGACGTTGACGGCCCGTTGACGCAAGGGAAATGTGACATCCACTTCAAGCCACCAATCAATGAAACCCATGTAGATTCCTCAGGAAGGAAGCTTCTCGGTTTGAAGAAGGATTAGTCCTCATTAGGACATCGAACCCAACCCCACCGCTTTCTCAGGACAGTAGTTTTACCAGTGAACTAACCAGGAGTCTAGCGGGTGGTAGGGTGACAGCGAATCAATAAGCGACTCGAATAGCTGGAACACTTAACAAGCGAATGTATTCATTATGAAAGGGAAAAATGGTCACATTTTTTTTCTTAGTGAAATTTCACCTATCTTGCGAATTTACTAATACTTCGTTTGTTGATTATTCGCCCGATGAATACCACTTGTACACAGTGAGCGAAATTGAAAGCTATGCATCGTAACCAGAACACAAAAGTACAATGACTCGGAAGAAAATCATGGGAACAGAGCTGTCTATAGGAACTGAAATTTTATTGACGACAGATAGTCTGCACAGACATCAGAGGACAGCAGCAACAATAACAGAAAGCACCGAGACATACACTTTGATGCAGTCAAAGGGTGTACGCTCGCCATAGATAAGCGATCCATATCCGTGGCGTGAAAAAAATAATAATATTGGTATTATGATGACAGTGACACGAAAGGACGTTGCATCGAAGACAAGGAGTATCCTGATGTAGTCTAGAAAGTTACTTATTAACTTTCGAATAATAGCGACTAGTAAATACGTAGTTTATGGCTTATACGACTTAAATTCTTTAAAAATTAAATTATGGAATTTTACGTGCCAGAACCACTACCTGATTAGGAGGCACGTCGTAGTGGGGGACTCCAGAAATTTAGCCACCTGCGGTCATTTAACGTGCTTAGCAGCCTAACACCATAGCCACTAAACAACCACGGCGGGTTCACACGACATTCTCATATGCTTATCGACACGTTCTTGCCGGCAATTGAAAGTCGCAAGTGGTAAACTCCAGGCAATGAAGGTGACGCAATATTTCGAAACAAGCGAACGCAGTAACGCCTCGCATGATCCGACTATAATGTCGCCCTTATATATATATATATATATATATATATATATATATATATATATATATATATATATATATATATATATATATATATATATATATATATATGTGTGTGTGTGTGTGTGTGTTTGTCTAAAGAATGCCTCACAGTATTCTTGTAAATACGTCGAGAGGGTCACTGCTGCACATCAGTTCAGAGAGCAGACTGTATGCCATCTTCCGCCTCTACTTTTGAACAAAAGGAACTCTACTTCTTTTCTGCAAAGAAAACTACACTGCTACTGGAAACGACGTATAGACAGCTGCCGTTCGATAAACGCCGTACAGCTACTCCGCACGCATCACCGCGAATGATACACTTCCTCCGAAATGTCGACCGCTCGCAAACTCACGCCGAGGAGAGCGAAGGGCGGCGACAGCATCAGCGACGCGAAGAAGAGCGGGATGGCCCGAAAGAAAAAGAGAGAGGCGAAGAGGCCACCCTCTCTGCCTCTTACGCCGCGGGCATATATATCGTGTCTCTCTTTTCAGGCGACGCCGACGGCAGCAGCGTCTCGCAGGGCGCTCTATGCCAGAGCGTTGGGTCGCGGTCGTTCTCCTCTGCTCCTATAGCGATGGAGAGACGGGAGTCGTGTATAGACCCGGATCGTTGGCGGGGGGATGGAGCCGTTCAATCCATTAGGGCCGCCTCGTCGTCTCCGCGACGCCAGTCCGGCAGTGGCGCCGCGCTCGGATCCGGTTAAGTCACGGCACTGCATCCGCACTGCAGCCACACTGTCCCCGAGGGAGAAGGGGCTCTTTCTAGCTGTCCACTTCGCTGACGTCGGCGAATTTCATGATCCGAACAACTGAGCAAGCTGGGAACGTCTACGTCGCAGCGCGTGCGGTAGGGCTGTACGCGATGCGTGCGTTTGTCTTATGGAGCCCTTGTTTATGAATATCGCGACCTGCTGCCTTCGCTGGCGATTCCCGCTGTAAATGCTTGCGTACTGGCTGTTTCTTTCTTCTTTTTTTTGTATGCTGTTGAGCGACTGCAGTTCTGTGTGGGGTCGAGAGTTTATTTCAGGGCAGCCTTCCTTTTCGGATAGTGTAGTCGTGAATATCGCCACAGGACCGGGGAGAACTTAAGTATCCGTCCGCTTAAATTGCAAGCGTGTATGACAGTGTCGCTCGTTCATTTGGGTCAGTGGCGTCGGAACACGTGGAGCGACAGTAACTGGGGTTGCCGCTACCACAATGTAAGGTAGAACGCTTACTTCGGCCGCTGGTAATCAGAGTTTGACTGAAGTTTTCCATGCTAATGTAGGATTTAGCGCTTGTCCATACAAAACTCTCTTACTCTGTGCTTAGAAAGCATTGTTGCGGCGATGTCAGTGGTAATACGACAAAACAATAATTTCGACACGCATGACCTAGGAGCTTTGTAGTACGGCTACATTGTGGCGACATATACGCAGTTTTTAACTGCGTCTCTACTGAAAAAGAGCGTCTCTTGAACTAGCACGAAAAAAATTAAAGGGTGGAATTCTTCCATCCTTTCTGTTCTTTCCGTACTTGCTTAGAGTGTCGTAGTATTACATCAAAATAAACCTACAACATTTAGAATGCCTGCTTTATAGTACTGTGTATCTGTGTGTATCAGTGTAGTCACCTTGAGTAATCAAACGTAATCGTGACAAGAACGTTGATAATGAAGGTGGTGCTGACGTTATCTTGTTTAACCCCTCATTTATAAAAGAAAAGTTCCGATGCCCCTCTTATATTTTTGATTGCACCTATAGCTCAAGAGGCAGTGCAGGCAAGCAAGCTCGATTTGACATTACGTGATCTCGGGAACAATATTGGGTGACTGATGAAAGGTGGCTCTTTATGGTTTTCATGGCGAACGAGTCACCATCATGTTTAATAATAATAATAATAATAATAATAATAATAATAATAATAATAATAATAATAATAATAATAATAATAATAATAATAATAATAATAAATTCTTATTGTGATTGGACGCGAGTGTGAACGTTGGCTAAGTGTCGGTGAGTGTCATTGGGCTTTAGTGCATATCCTAAAAAAGGAACTCGGTACACTTCCACTCTATGAAGAAGGATGACCAGCGAATCTGTGAATGTGGGCCCCTTAATGGCGAACTGTACCTCCGCCGCGGGTTACCCTGCATTGCACTATCTTCGGGATCGGCCCACTTGTGGGGAGTGCTTAACGCCTGCTTCAACGCCACCGTGAGTCGGCCGGCATTGCACTATCTTCGGGATCGGCCCACGTATTGTGAGCGCTTAATCCTGCTTCACCTCCGCCGCGGGTCAGCCCGGCATTGCATTATCTCCGGGATCGGCCCTCGTATGGGGAGTTTTTTGCTTACTACTCCAACGGCACGAAAATTTCCTCGGATGGTAGAGGTATACTGCTTCGCTGTAAAAAAAAAAAGAAAAAAAATATTGGTGACTATGAGTGAGTGTTTACTAATTTTGCTAACCTTGGTGGTTATGCGGGACGATGCTTTAAAACGACACTTTAACTAAAAGGTTATTTTAGATGATGACCAGGAAAGGAGGAAACTGGACGAGTACTAACGCCACGATGCATCGCTCAATAATTCCTCCACTATAAGAGCCCTAGTGCACTGTAAAGTCATATTTACTTGGATCCTGGAGTTTCAGTTGGAGATAGATTTTAATATGCGACTTTAAGCCTTTAGTCACGGCTAGTTGTAGTAGCCAAGCAATTTTAATTTCACTGAAACAGCTTGCAACTGCTGGTATCAGTAGTCAGTCGCTTACGCAACCGGAAGCGGTCTTTCCCTCACACAAATCAATACTGCAACAAAGCCAATTTCTCGTCGCAGGAAGACTGCAATCAAGCGGCTGTATTCAGGAAATCCAGCCCCCTTACTCTGCTAAGCCACTTCTGTCACCAAACCTGAGACAAGAAAAATAACTTTCTTTGTCAAAACCACAAAGCACATTCCAATTCGAAAACTAAAACACCAAACAAACATTTTTCACATGTTGTGATGGGCATCTTCGGTCGCGCGTCCAGACGGCTGCCCTTTTTGTCACCTTCCGTACTAGGCTAGCACAAATTTTTATTGGATAGAAGAGTACAGCTAGATCGGCGTAGTTTCACAAGAGACATACAGTCGGCTTCCTTGTCAAGAAACGCTTAGGCACGCATCCGAAGTCCGATTTTCCTAAACAAGAACGCGAAAATGCTTGCATTATGAAGCCGCTGACCTGATTTGAATAAAACTGAACCAATTAAAAATATTTGAGGCTATCGAGGGAATTCTAAATAACAAATCAGAGCCAATTTCAATGAAATTGGCTTCTGTTGCTCACAAAGTTAGTTCACGCAAGGAATGACATGTAGCAAAAGAGAAGCGTGCAAAGCCCATTAGGCAGGATTCATTCCTGTCCATAATCAATCAATCAATTTAGTTCCACCTCAAAGATCGGAGGGCCAGGAAGTAAAAGCTATAGACAGCTTGACAAGGCTTTCTAGCCCCAGTACACAAATTGTGGCCAATCAAAATTAGGTAGATCTAAACATTCATGAGTGATTGCACCGCTTTTATTATCGCGATAGAAATTATGGGGACACTCCAGGCGAATGTTCGCCGCCGCTCTGATGTTCTGGATTAAGTCCAAGTGCGATAAGATCCTAGCGCGGCCCCGCGAGCTACATGCTGTGGGTATGAAGGAAGACGTGCGAGGGCGTGTCGAGAAGGGCGTTAACATGATACGCGACGTCTCCCCGCGCTCCGAATGTTAGAAGTCCCGTGGCCAAGCGCACGAAAGCATGAAGAGGTGATGTTCGTATGCTCCTCTAGCCCGGCCGTGGCTGTGAACGGCCTGTCCGCGCGGCTGAACGCACACGCGGCCTGTCTGCCGTACACTTGGAGGTGATCTGCCGTGGACGCCAAGTTCAGGGCGAGCCGAGGTGGCTGGTGACTTCGTGTGCGCTGTTTTCCCGCGCGCCTGTTGTCGGTGTCACATAATTTCACGCACTGGACAGGCGTTCAGGCAAGAGGCAGTACGAAGCGTTCGTCCTCCTCTTCCTGCGCTCTTCATCACGTCAGCTTTGTGAAGGCGAGTGTTCGTGGTCGTCTAGAGAGACCTGTTCATGTTTTCCTCTGCGCACGTAATACCACGTTTCTTAATTGGTGAGCGTAATGTGCACGGCAGTTTATACCACCCATAAATCTACCAATCTTACTTCGGGTAGCCATCTAAATTTGCTATCGCTATCAATGCTTCGCGTTCAGAACGAAACTGCGACTTTTTTCTTATCACCCCGTCTACTTGAGTTTACTGCACACCGCGCCATCTTCGGAAGAGGTTGGCGCCGCCTCGGCACTGCGGCCACTACTTGAGTTGCAGAAATCAGGCTTTCTTTGCTCCCAATGCAGTTCTGCATTCCATCTGACAGAGACATGAGTGATTTAACCCAGCTGAAGCGAGATCTACATGACCTGGAATGGCGTAGACGGCGCCTAAACTTATACGTTCGTGGTGTACCTGTTACAGACCGAGAAGAACTCTAGAGTGAGGTAAACGAGGTAGCAGCTAAATTAGGCGTTGCAAGGCTTTCTAGTGCCCACACCATGCACTTCATAGACTGGCGACAGGGCCACGACGCACACTTGGTATTACTGTACGGTTTGTGAGACAGGATGTACGGGACACTTGGTTGGAGGAAAGGAAAGCCTTGAGGCAGCAGACTGAGAGCGTGTAGACAGACAGACAGACAAAGAACTTTAATAGCAAGGTCCTGAGACGCTTTGCCCTAGGGCAGAGCTGCGGGCCGCTCCCACGTGGGGACTGGTAGGCCGAGCCTAACCGCCACATCGTGGGCTCTCTGGACAGCCCAAAAGAACTTCAGTTTGGCCTAGTTGGTATTTACTGCAAATCATATTGACCGCAAAAAAGACGAGGACATAGGTGTATGTGTTTTCTTCCTATGTCCCCGTCTTTTTTGCGGACAGCCCAAGTTTGACGTGCATATTCTGAGCTCCGGATGGCAGAGCTCCATTCTTGTTCTGTGGTGCGATTGGGTCCCTGTAACGAGGGGCATCGCCAGAGCATGTGTGCGAGATTGCTAACAGCCCCACAGTCGGGGCAAGTAGAGCTGAAAGCCTCTGGAGTGATCGTGTGGAAAAGGGCCAGGTTCGGATAGCACTGCGTCTGAAGCATGCGTAAAGGGGACGCCAGAGGTCTAGCCAGTTTGCAGTGAGGGGGAGGATAAGTCCTCCTACCCAGGTGATAGTGCGTAGTAATTTCGCTGAAAGTAGTGAGAGTGTCCCGAAACTCGAGAACCCCAGAGTCTGAGCTCAATCTTGCTCCCGCGCGGTGGGTGAGTGCGCGCGCTTGGGAGTGGGCAATGTCATTAAGATTGGGAAACGAGTCAAGCTGGGGGTCGAGGTGAGCCGGAAACCACGTGATGGTGTGCGGAGAGATTATCTTGTTCTTGAGAATCTTGTGAGCCTCCTCAGCGATGGATCCTGAAGCGAAAGCCCTGACCGCCGATCTCGAATCAGTGAAGATTTGTGATCTGCTGTTGTCTAGGAGCGCTATAGCAACTGCGACCTGCTCCGCTCTGGTTGGTGTTGAGCACTTCAGGGAAGCCGCATTCACTATCTGTCCGTTGTGATCAACGAGGGCAATGGCAAAGTTAGACGACTGTCCATATTGGGCTGCGTCGACAAAACATGCCGAGTAAGGATCGTCTTTGTTACGCTTGAGGAGGGCGAGGGCTCTTGCCCTGCGTCTGCCTACGTTGTGTCGAGGATGAACATTACGGGGAAATGAGAGCGTGTATCTCAGTGAAAATCTGACTAAAGACTCAAGAACACTGCTGTTACCTGCTAAGGTGTGGGCCAAGAAGTGTGGATATCAATTTGTTTGGCATAAAAATGGGAAATCGATTGTCTCAAAACAGAGCGCATACTGGTTCATTTGCAGCGTCATTCATTCATTTATGGCGTCAGCGCATTGTGGTGTCGACTCCCTTCTGTGCTTGTTCGCTGGCGCTAAATATGCTCTCCAAGTCAGTTTACCAACACGCCCAACACATGGCAATATTAGTTCAAGTTATAAGAAGCGACGGTGACTTGTCTGTCTTAAGCGACTAAGAACCGCCGGTCATTTGATGAAGTTATCAGTTCCGTAAGTGGTACACTTCGGTCTTTCTTCCCTTTTTTTATCCTTCTTTCTTTCTCACCTATTGCATCCCCTTGCCCCTCCCCCAGTACAGGGTAGCCAACCAGAGATAATCTCTGGCTAACCTCCCTGTATTTCCTTTGCCTTTCTCTCTCTCTCTCTTATTTCTCTCGAGAAACTCGTTCACGAGATTCAACCTAATAAACTGTCTCTTTCGGTGCTTTCATTTGAATGTCCAATCGATATAGAATCAGGTCATACAGTTAGTGTTCTTTTAGCAATTTATTCAATATTTGAATTTGTCATATTCACGAAACAGGGAGGCACTGTGCATCCGATGATATTGAGCTTCCTATAATATGCAAACTTTTCATGTGTCGTGGGAGAAAAGTCGAGGAGGAAGGGTATTGATGCTAATTATAAAGGAATTGGAAGCTGCTCCACTGCCGAATATAATTGTGCCACAGCTAACTACCAAGTAGTTTATATACAAATTCGCGACGTTATCACTGTAGCCTGTAATCGGACTCAAGATTGGTCAAACCACGGATTTCCTGATTTTCTGGACAATATACTGGCTTTTGTAAACGAAAATTCATAATTTGTAATATTTGGAGTTGCTTCTAACTTTGATGTAAACAGTTGTTGGCAGCTCGGTTTAGCGGATGCAACAAATACCCGTTTTGACAGGTTGAGAGCGGAGAGTCGACTGACTTTATTCAAAGTAAAAGGAGGTTTGCCGAATGGCTGTGGTGGCGCCTCGTCAGGCGAACAGGGTGCAATGACCCCACATTGAGGCACTGTGAGGGGAGCAATGGGCTATGACCCCCAAAGCGAGGCAAAGTGGATGTGTGAGGAGCGTGGACAAAGAAGTGACGGACGGGCACTACAAGGGCTGCCCCCCCTAGAGTGCCGGAGGTGAAGTAGGCGTTAAGTAATCCCCCATACGTGGGCCGATACCGAAGATAGTGCAATGCCGGGCTGACCGGCGGTGGAGGTGCAGTTCGACATTAAGGGGCCCACATACACATCATCGCTGGTCATCCTTCTTCCCAGAGTGAAAGGGCACGGAGATTTTTTTTTTCATGGGCTATGAACTTACCGTCCTCTCAATTTTTTTTTGAAAATATTATTATGTGCCTATTTGTTTATTTATTGCTTAAATCGGTGGCAGCGCATGCGTGGGGAGTGATATATGCGAAGAAAAACCGCTTTCAGGAGACCTTATTTTACCTGACTGAAACGAATACTTTCATGGGCTGTAGGCTTACCTTTTTTTATTTTTTCGAAAAAATTATTATGCGCCTATTCGTTTATTTATTCCTTAAATCGGCGGCAGCGCATGCGTGGCGAGTGATATATGCGAAGAAAAACCGCTTTCGGGAGACCTTATTTTACCTGACTGAAACGAATATTGTCATGGGCTATAGGCTTACCATTTTTTTCATTTTTTCGGAAAAATTATTATGCGCCTATTCGTTTATTTATTGCTTAAATCGGCGTCTGCGCATGCGTGGGGAGTGATATATGCGAAGAAAAACCGCTTTTGGGAGAACTTATTTTACTTGGCTGAAACGAATATTTTCATGGGCTATAGGCTTACCATTTTCTTATTTTTTCGGAAAAATTATTATGTGCCTATTTGTTTATTTATTGCTTAAATCGGCGGCAACGCATGCGTGGGGAGTGATATATGCGAAGAAAAACCGCTTTCGGGAGACCTTATTTTACCTGACTGAAACGAATATTGTCATGGGCTATAGGCTTACCATTTTTTTATTTTTTCGAAAAAAAATATTATGTGCCTATTCGTTTATTTATTGCTTAAATCGGCGGCAGCGCATGCGTGGCGAGTGATATATGCGAAGAAAAACCGCTTTCGGGAGACCTTATTTTACCTGACTGAAACGAATATTGTCATGGGCTATAGGCTTACCATTTTTTTCATTTTTTCGGAAAAATTATTATGCGCCTATTCGTTTATTTATTGCTTAAATCGGCGTCTGCGCATGCGTGGGGAATGATATATGCGAAGAAAAACCGCTTTTGGGAGAACTTATTTTACTTGGCTGAAACGAATATTTTCATGGGCTATAGGCTTACCATTTTCTTATTTTTTCGGAAAAATTATTATGTGCCTATTTGTTTATTTATTGCTTAAATCGGCGGCAACGCATGCGTGGGGAGTGATATATGCGAAGAAAAACCGCTTTCGGGAGACATTATTTTACCTGACTGAAACGAATATTGTCATGGGCTATAGGCTTACCATTTTTTTATTTTTTCGAAAAAAAATATTATGTGCCTATTCGTTTATTTATTGCTTAAATCGGCGTCAGCGCATGCGTCGGGAGTGATATATGCGAAGAAAAACCGCTTTCGGGAGAACTTATTTTACTTGGCTGAAACGAATATTTTCATGGGCTATAGGCTTACCATTTTCTTATTTTTTCGGAAAAATTATTATGCGCCTATTCGTTTATTTATTGCTTAAATCGGCGTCTGCGCATGCGTGGGGAGTGATATATGCGAAGAAAAACCGCTTTCGGGAGAACTTATTTTACTTGGCTGAAACGAATATTTTCATGGGCTATAGGCTTACCATTTTTTTCATTTTTTCGGAAAAATTATTATGCGCCTATTCGTTTATTTATTGCTTAAATGGGCGTCTGCGCATGCGTGGGGAGTGATATATGCGAAGAAAAACCGCATTTGGGAGAACTTATTTTACTTGGCTGAAACGAATATTTTCATGGGCTATAGGCTCACCATATTTTTCATTTTTTCGGAAAAATTATTATGCGCCTATTCGTTTATTTATTGCTTAAATCGGCGTCTGCGCATGCGTGGGGAGTGATATATGCGAAGAAAAACCGCTTTCGGGAGAACTTATTTTACTTGGCTGAAACGAATATTTTCATGGGCTATAGGCTTACCATTTTTTCATTTTTACGGAAAAATTATTATGCGCCTATTCGTTTATTTATTGCTTAAATCGGCGTCTGCGCATGCGTGGGGAGTGATATATGCGAAGAAAAACCGCTTTCGGGAGAACTTATTTTACTTGGCTGAAACGAATATTTTCATGGGCTATAGGCTTACCATTTTTTCATTTTTTCGGAAAAATTATTATGCGCCTATTCGTTTATTTATTGCTTAAATCGGCGTCTGCGCATGCGTGGGGAGTGATATATGCGAAGAAAAACCGCTTTCGGGAGAACTTATTTTACTTGGCTGAAACGAATATTTTCATGGGCTATAGGCTTACCATTTTTTCATTTTTTCGGAAAAATTATTATGCGCCTATTCGTTTATTTATTGCTTAAATCGGCGTCTGCGCATGCGTGGGGAGTGATATATGCGAAGAAAAACCGCTTTCGGGAGAACTTATTTTACCTGGCTGAAACGAATATTTTCATGGGCAATAGGCTTACCATTTTTTCATTTTTTCGGAAAAATTATTATGCGCCTATTCGTTTATTTATTGCTTAAATCGGCGTCTGCGCATGCGTGGGGAGTGATATATGCGAAGAAAAACCGCTTTCGGGAGAACTTATTTTACCTGGCTGAAACGAATATTTTCATGGGCTATACGCTATACGAAAAACCGCTTTCGGGAGAACTTATTTTACTTGGCTGAAACGAATATTTTCATGGGCTATAGGCTTACCATTTTTTCATTTTTTCGGAAAAATTATTATGCGCCTATTCGTTTATTTATTGCTTAAATCGGCGTCTGCGCATGCGTGGGGAGTGATATATGCGAAGAAAAACCGCTTTTGGGAGAACTTATTTTACTTGGCTGAAACGAATATTTTCATGGGCTATAGGCTTACCATTTTTTCATTTTTTCGGAAAAATTATTATGCGCCTATTCGTTTATTTATTGCTTAAATCGGCGTCTGCGCATGCGTGGGGAGTGATATATGCGAAGAAAAACCGCTTTCGGGAGAACTTATTTTACTTGGCTGAAACGAATATTTTCATGGGCTATAGGCTTACCATTTTTTCATTTTTTCGGAAAAATTATTATGCGCCTATTCGTTTATTTATTGCTTAAATCGGCGTCTGCGCATGCGTGGGGAGTGATATATGCGAAGAAAAACCGCTTTCGGGAGAACTTATTTTACTTGGCTGAAACGAATATTTTCATGGGCTATAGGCTTACCATTTTTTCATTTTTTCGGAAAAATTATTATGCGCCTATTCGTTTATTTATTGCTTAAATCGGCGTCTGCGCATGCGTGGGGAGTGATATATGCGAAGAAAAACCGCTTTCGGGAGAACTTATTTTACTTGGCTGAAACGAATATTTTCATGGGCTATATATAGGCTTACCATTTTTTTCATTTTTTCGGAAAAATTATTATGCGCCTATTCGTTTATTTATTGCTTAAATCGGCGTCTGCGCATGCGTCGGGAGTGATATATGCGAAGAAAAACCGCTTTTGGGAGAACTTATTTTACTTGGCTGAAACGAATATTTTCATGGGCTATAGGCTTACCATTTTTTATTTTTTCGGAAAAATTATTATGCGCCTATTCGTTTATTTATTGCTTAAATCGGCGTCAGCGCATACGTGGGGAGTGATATATGCGAAGAAAAACCGCTTTCGGGAGACCTTATTTTACCTGACTGAAACGAATATTTTCATGGGCTATACGCTATACGAAAAACCGCTTTCGGGAGAACTTATTTTACTTGGCTGAAACGAATATTTTCATGGGCTATAGGCTTACCATTTTTTCATTTTTTCGGAAAAATTATTATGCGCCTATTCGTTTATTTATTGCTTAAATCGGCGTCTGCGCATGCGTGGGGAGTGATATATGCGAAGAAAAACCGCTTTCGGGAGAACTTATTTTACTTGGCTGAAACGAATATTTTCATGGGCTATAGGCTTACCATTTTTTCATTTTTTCGGAAAAATTATGCGCCTATTCGTTTATTTATTGCTTAAATCGGCATCTGCGCATGCGTGGGGAGTGATATATGTGAAGAAAAACCGCTTTCGGGAGAACTTATTTTACTTGGCTGAAACGAATATTTTCATGGGCTTACCATTTTTTCATTTTTTCGGAAAAATTATTATGCGCCTATTCGTTTATTTATTGCTTAAATCGGCGTCTGCGCATGCGTGGGGAGTGATATATGCGAAGAAAAACCGCTTTCGGGAGAACTTATTTTACTTGGCTGAAACGAATATTTTCATGGGCTATAGGCTTACCATTTTTTTCATTTTTTCGGAAAAATTATTATGCGCCTATTCGTTTATTTATTGCTTAAATCGGCGTCTGCGCATGCGTGGGGAGTGATATATGCGAAGAAAAACCGCTTTCGGGAGAACTTATTTTACTTGGCTGAAACGAATATTTTCATGGGCTATAGGCTTACCATTTTTTCATTTTTTCGGAAAAATTATTATGCGCCTATTCGTTTATTTATTGCTTAAATCGGCGTCTGCGCATGCGTGGGGAGTGATATATGCGAAGAAAAAGCCGCTTTCGGGAGAACTTATTTTACTTGGCTGAAACGAATATTTTCATGGGCTATAGGCTTACCATTTTTTCATTTTTTCGGAAAAATTATTATGCGCCTATTCGTTTATTTATTGCTTAAATCGGCGTCTGCGCATGCGTGGGGAGTGATATATGCGAAGAAAAACCGCTTTCGGGAGAACTTATTTTACTTGGCTGAAACGAATATTTTCATGGGCGCTTTTCATATTTTCAAAAACCGCTTTCGGGAGAACTTATTTTACTTGGCTGAAACGAATATTTTCATGGGCTATAGGCTAACCATTTTTTCATTTTTTCGGAAAAATTATTAGGCGCCTATTCGTTTATTTATTGCTTAAATCGGCGTCTGCGCATGCGTGGGGAGTGATATATGCGAAGAAAAACCGCTTTCGGGAGACCTTATTTTACCTGACTGAAACGAATATTTTCATGGGCTATACGCTATACGAAAAACCGCTTTCGGGAGAACTTATTTTACTTGGCTGAAACGAATATTTTCATGGGCTATAGGCTTACCATTTTTTCATTTTTTCGGAAAAATTATTATGCGCCTATTCGTTTATTTATTGCTTAAATCGGCGTCTGCGCATGCGTGGGGAGTGATATATGCGAAGAAAAACCGCTTTTGGGAGAACTTATTTTACTTGGCTGAAACGAATATTTTCATGGGCTATAGGCTTACCATTTTTTCATTTTTTCGGAAAAATTATTATGCGCCTATTCGTTTATTTATTGCTTAAATCGGCGTCAGCGCATACGTGGGGAGTGATATATGCGAAGAAAAACCGCTTTCGGGAGACCTTATTTTACCTGACTGAAACGAATATTTTCATGGGCTATAGGCTTACCATTTTTTTATTTTTTCGGAAAAATTATTATGCGCCTATTCGTTTATTTATTGCTTAAATCAGCGTCTGCGCATGCGTGGGGAGTGATATATGCGAAGAAAAACCGCTTTCGGGAGACCTTATTTTACCTGACTGAAACGAATATTTTCATGGGCTATACGCTATACGAAAAACCGCTTTCGGGAGAACTTATTTTACTTGGCTGAAACGAATATTTTCATGGGCTATAGGCTTACCATTTTTTCATTTTTTCGGAAAAATTATTATGCGCCTATTCGTTTATTTATTGCTTAAATCGGCGTCTGCGCATGCGTGGGGAGTGATATATGCGAAGAAAAACCGCTTTTGGGAGAACTTATTTTACTTGGCTGAAACGAATATTTTCATGGGCTATATTTTCATTCGCTTACCATTTTTTCATTTTTTCGGAAAAATTATTATACGCCTATTCGTTTATTTATTGCTTAAATCGGCGTCTGCGCATGCGTGGGCAGTGATATATGCGAAGAAAAACCGCTTTTGGGAGAACTTATTTTACTTGGCTGAAACGAATATTTTCATGGGCTATAGGCTTACCATTTTTTTATTTTTTCGGAAAAATTATTATGCGCCTATTCGTTTATTTATTGCTTAAATCGGCGTCTGCGCATGCGTGGGGAGTGATATATGCGAAGAAAAACCGCTTTCGGGAGAACTTATTTTACTTGGCTGAAACGAATATTTTCATGGGCTATAGGCTTACCATTTTTTGATTTTTTCCAAAAAATTATTAGGCGCCTATTCGTTTATTTATTGCTTAAATCGGCGTCTGCGCATGCGTGGGGAGTGATATATGCGAAGAAAAACCGCTTTCGGGAGACCTTATTTTACCTGACTGAAACGAATATTTTCATGGGCTATACGCTATACGAAAAACCGCTTTCGGGAGAACTTATTTTACTTGGCTGAAACGAATATTTTCATGGGCTATAGGCTTACCATTTTTTCATTTTTTCGGAAAAATTATTATGCGCCTATTCGTTTATTTATTGCTTAAATCGGCGTCTGCGCATGCGTGGGGAGTGATATATGCGAAGAAAAACCGCTTTCGGGAGAACTTATTTTACTTGGCTGAAACGAATATTTTCATGGGCTATAGGCTTACCATTTTTCATTTTTTCGGAAAAATTATTATGCGCCTATTCGTTTATTTATTGCTTAAATCGGCGTCTGCGCATGCGTGGGGAGTGATATATGCGAAGAAAAACCGCTTTCGGGAGAACTTATTTTACTTGGCTGAAACGAATATTTTCATGGGCTATAGGCTTACCATTTTTTTATTTTTTCGGAAAAATTATTATGCGCCTATTCGTTTATTTATTGCTTAAATCGGCGTCAGCGCATACGTGGGGAGTGATATATGCGAAGAAAAACCGCTTTCGGGAGACCTTATTTTACCTGACTGAAACGAATATTTTCATGGGCTATAGGCTTACCATTTTTTTATTTTTTCGGAAAAATTATTATGCGCCTATTCGTTTATTTATTGCTTAAATCAGCGTCTGCGCATGCGTGGGGAGTGATATCTGCGAAGAAAAACCGCTTTCGGGAGACCTTATTTTACCTGACTGAAACGAATATTTTCATGGGCTATACGCTATACGAAAAACCGCTTTCGGGAGAACTTATTTTAGTTGGCTGAAACGAATGTTTTCATGGGCTATAGGCTTACCATTTTTTCATTTTTTCGGAAAAATTATTATGCGCCTATTCGTTTATTTATTGCTTAAATCGGCGTCTGCGCATGCGTGGGGAGTGATATATGCGAAGAAAAACCGCTTTCGGGAGAACTTATTTTATTTGGCTGAAACGAATATTTTCATGGGCTATAGGCTTACCATTTTTTTATTTTTTCGGAAAAATTATTATGCGCCTATTCGTTTATTTATTGCCTAAATCAGCGTCTGCGCATGCGTGGGGAGTGATATATGCGAAGAAAAACCGCTTTTGGGAGAACTTATTTTACTTGGCTGAAACGAATATTTTCATGGGCTATAGGCTTACCATTTTTTCATTTTTTCGGAAAAATTATTATGCGCCTATTCGTTTATTTATTGCTTAAATCGGCGTCTGCGCATGCGTGGGGAGTGATATATGCGAAGAAAAACCGCTTTCGGGAGAACTTATTTTACTTGGCTGAAACGAATATTTTCATGGGCAATAGGCTTACCATTTTTTCATTTTTTCGGAAAAATTATTATGCGCCTATTCGTTTATTTATTGCTTAAATCGGCGTCTGCGCATGCGTGGGGAGTGATATATGCGAAGAAAAACCGCTTTCGGGAGAACTTATTTTACTTGGCTGAAAAGAATATTTTCATGGGCTATAGGCTTACCATTTTTTTATTTTTTCGGAAAAATTATTATGCGCCTATTCGTTTATTTATTGCTTAAATCGGCGTCAGCGCATACGTGGGGAGTGATATATGCGAAGAAAAACCGCTTTCGGGAGAACTTATTTTACTTGGCTGAAACGAATATTTTCATGGGCTATAGGCTTACCATTTTTTTATTTTTTCGGAAAAATTATTATGCGCCTATTCGTTTATTTATTGCTTAAATCAGCGTCTGCGCATGCGTGGGGAGTGATATATGCGAAGAAAAACCGCTTTCGGGAGACCTTATTTTACCTGACTGAAACGAATATTTTCATGGGCTATACGCTATACGAAAAACCGCTTTCGGGAGAACTTATTTTACTTGGCTGAAACGAATATTTTCATGGGCTATAGGCTTACCATTTTTTCATTTTTTCGGAAAAATTATTATGCGCCTATTCGTTTATTTATTGCTTAAATCGGCGTCTGCGCATGCGTGGGGAGTGGTATATGCGAAGAAAAACCGCTTTCGGGAGAACTAATTTTACTTGGCTGAAACGAATATTTTCATGGGCTATAGGCTTACCATTTTTTTATTTTTTCGGAAAAATTATTAGGCGCCTATTCGTTTATTTATTGCTTAAATTGGCGTCTGCGCATACGTGGGGAGTGATATATGCGAAGAAAATCCGCTTTCGGGAGAACCTATTTTACTTGGCTGAAACGAATATTTTCATTGGCTATAAGGCTTGGCATTTTTTTATTTTTTCGAAAAAATATTATGTGCCTATTCGTTTATTTATTGCTTAAATTGGCGTCAGCGCATGCGTGGGGAGTGGTATGTGCGAAGAAAAACCGCTTTCGGGAGAACTTATTTTACTTGGCCGAAACGAATATTTTCGATTTTTTTTTCGGAAAGATTATTATGTGCCCATTCGTTTACTTATCGCGTAAATCGGCGTCAGCGCATGCTTGGGGAGTACTTCACATACACCACCGCAGGTATATGCGAAGATCTAGCGCTTTGGAGAGAACTTATCTAACGCGGCTGAAACCAATATTTGCATCTGTACTTTTTCGTTTATTTATCGCGGGAATCTTCCTTAGCAGAGGCGCGTGGGGTGACGTATGCGAAGGACCAACGCTTTCGAGAGAACTCGTTCTGCCTGTCTGAGACAATATTTTTGTGGGCTTCGAGGTTTCTTACTTTTGGGGGAAAATTAATGAGTACTTATTCTTTATAACCTGGCCTTTCTTTCTTCCGATATAGTCAATCAGAGCATGTGCGTTTATTCGTCGCGTGAATTGAGGTCTGCGGTGCTTGCGTTGTTATGGCGATTAACGTAATTGCTGAACCGGCGCTTTCCTGAGAAGTGAGTGGACCTGGTAGCGCTTGAGTTATAAGGCACCATAGTGTAACTTTTTTTTCCTTTACGAGTTAAATGTCCGTTTATTCGTCGCGTATATCAGCTTCAGCACTTGTATTAGCATCGGGAGTGATGCTTGAGGCTAATGAGCGCTCTGCGGAGAAGTGCGTGGACCTGGCTGGGCTTACGTTGCGACGGGCCATGGGCGTAACTTTTTTCCCGCAAAAGCCCATCTCCACATATCTGTTTATTCGTCGCGTAAATCAACGTTGCACGGGCATTAACGTGGGGAGTGATGTATACGCTGAACCAGTGCTTTACGTGAAATGAGTGCACTTCACCGCGCACGTTGTAACGGTATGGTATGAAGAACTTTATTTAGGTCCTGAGGGATCAGTCTGGGAGTGATGCGGGCCGCTCCCACGTCGGTACAGAGAGGCTGAGCTCCTTGCCGTCACACGGGCCCTCTGGACACCCTGAGTTGGTCCGCCAGCACTTCACTGTGCAGCATACGCTGCCACTACTGTGTACAGGCTTACATTTTAAATTGCAAACATCACTTACAGCGCGTGCATAGACAGAGGGACTGAAAGAACGACGAAGACAAGCGCTGTCTTCATCGTTATTTCGGTCCCTCTGTCTACGTGCGCGTTGTAAGTGATGTTTGCAATGGAATACAAACTAGCCGCTTTGACGGAGCGGAGCGGGCGAGAGGGTACACGTGCCTGCTGGTGCTCCAGGCGTTGCGTGGGGATACAGACGGCATCGCCGAGATGCCACGTCACCCTTGCTCTCGGAGGCCTGTGTTACCCGCACGTTCCTCGACCGTGCAAGCTCTCGCCTGCGTCCTAACTTTGGTAATCGCCTTTAAAGAAGGGAATATATAAACAGAATAATTTCGAAAAAAAAAGGAATGCTGGCGATAGTGTGTATCGAACCTACGACCACTCCATCACAAGCCGAGTGTCTTACCCATTGGGCTAAGCTAGCGCATCCTATAGGTTGCAGGCATGTTCACTCTGCTCTATGACATCATACTACCGAACTGGACCGAAATTCCCATAGCCACGTCCGGCGTGACGAAACAGGTGACGTCATAATCAACGCGGCTTACTCCGGAGCATCGCTATAAGATTTTATGGCAGTCGGGCAAGGCAGCATGACGTCACGGATCGAAGTGCACCGGCCGTGTGCTATCTTATAGGAGGTGTTGGTCAAGCGTCTCAACGTGCCCACGAGGCGCTCGCAACTCGAAGGAGCGCTCAGCTGCGTTCAAATGGACATTAATGCTTTCAAGTGCTTAGGTGTCCTGGGATCCTTTTTTCGAATGCCTTTGGCGAGGTCAATTGCGCCCAAATAAACATAACGTTAGAGCAAGAGTACGGTAAATTGTGACCACCGCGGGTATAGCATAAACATAAAAAATGACGATTTGCATAGTGAAGCATGGTATACCTATACTTTACAGGTTGTAAAGCGATCATTTTCACTCCCTGAAGTGCCCTGTGCATGTAAAGAAGGCACTTGTTAGCTTCTAATGCTCCATTTGTGGTTTCAGTAATCAACGCTTCATAACGTACTATATTATGACAGAAACTTGCTAACTTTAAGAACACTGCGATGCTAACATCGTTTGAGAATTATTGTGATAACGGCTGTTTTTTATTTGAAAACTATTGAAAAGTTTTCGATTCGCTTTTGGCACTATTTGATTCGTATTCGATTCGGTCTCAAAAGTTACTGTTATCCCTCTCCTATTAGCAAGAGTTACGATGCACCCGTCGACCCATCCATTTCCACGCAAATAATTGAACCTGGCTATAGGCCGAGACTGCAACGGGCTGTAGACTTACCTTTCCCTTTACTTTTTTTTTTCGCGAAATTCATTCGGCGCAGGAGCGTTTATTCACCGCGTGAATTGACGTCAGCACGTGCATTAGCATGGGGATCGAGATATGTATGCACCGCACCAGCGCTTTCCAGAGAAGTGAGTGGACCAGGGTGCGCTCACGTTGTAACTGGCTGTAGACTTACCTTATTTTTCCCTAAGAGATAACGAAATTAAACTTCAGATGGCAGATTGCTATGCCTTAGTGTGGCTTTCCCGTCAACGCAGCGCGCGCTGAGCTGCGTTGACGTAAAGCGACACCTCAAGACGAAATTTACATGTAATCCGCACCCTGACCTTGCAATTAAATTTTTCCAAGTTATTCTGCGGGAGAGGAGGCCTAGACGCCATGAGACGAGAGCGGGCACCAGAGTAGTGCCGCCGGGTAACAGCGTGGACGTTCGAATCTGCGCCTCCAAGGGGAGGTCGGGTACCCAAACAAATGGCACAGAAAGCCAGCTTGCTTTTTTCAATCTCTAAAATGCTGGTTGCGTTCAGAGGTGCACTTCATTCTTTGCCAACATTAATAAGGCGTTCAGTTTTATTTAGCAGTCACATTCAATAAAGACAAACACCTGTTTCAGCACTCCCTATGTATTTACGGAAAGCTTCGCTGTAGATTCCAACAGGCCACGTTGGATCCGCTGCGTTTTATTCTAGTGCTAGGTGGCAGCGCCGCAGGAAAGTCCGTATAATCATGTAAGCCTGAAAAATTGGTCTGCAACTGTCTCGCTATAATCGATAACAAGTTGAATACCATATCTATTTCGTTATAGCAATAGAATGCCCCATTAAAATAAAGCATGACCAAACAAATCTTGCATATACTTCGTTATATCCGATATTTCGTTATACCAAAGTTCGAATGTATTCGCAATTTTTTTGAAGTAATGAAACAGTAATGAAGTAACAGTAACGAAAGAAAGGAACAGCCCCTCACCAGAAGCATGTAGTCTACTATAGTCGGATACAACTTTAGAAAAAAGGGGGCGTTTACTCCTGCGAGGAGGATGCACACGAGCATCCACCAATGGGCGCGCACTCTGGACGGACGTCATGCGCCGGACGGCCGGTGACTTCACCGCTTCAGTCATCTGGGCGGGGCCTCCCCTTTTTTCTAAAGTTGTATCCGACTATAGAGTGTAGTGTTCGTTGAAAGAACTGAAGGCAATGCTATAGCACAGCCCATTGTTTTTAACATGGTTCCAACCTTCCATGAACCATCCACTCAGCCTACGACACAAAAGATAAGGCGTTCTTCTAATTCTTGTTCCTGGTAGGCTAACATGACTGGTAGCTTTCGCTGTAGTGTACAGAGATGGTAAGATAGACAACTGGCAAAATAGCAATGAAGTTACACTCCGTCGCTGAAACGTTCCTAAGTGGCTACTCGCATTGCATTTCTCATACCTACTTTTTCAAACTGTTTTGCCTAAATCGAGTATGAGGCTTGTATGCCACCTCAGGCAAAACATGCTCATTTAACTACTGGTAACTATTTTGCATAAGTGACCTCCTCGCTGTGTTTGTTCGTATGGACCACATCTGTGGTTCTCCTGTAGCAGTATCATCCACATGAGTCTCCATTTGCCTCACTCTTTGTTCCTATAGGCGGCAAGAATTGTTGTTGTGCCTTATAGTATTAAACGAATTTAACACCTTTTAATAATGAAATCTTGAGTTGAATAGGAATCAAATAGCAAGGAATATTTTATCTGTATTCGAATAACCACATACCCCTGATCTATGAGCAAGTGAGCAGATATAAAAGTGAATTACAATATTGATGACAATATTAAATCCACGAGTCTGTGGGCAACTTAAGCAAGTACTATGTAGGCACTGTATTGAGTCAATTTACTTCTCTCTTTTTAGACATGTTAGACAAAAATTTATATAGAAAAGAGCACGAACAGTAAATGTCAATGAGGCCCCTACAGCTAACCAGCCTTAATGCTTGGACTTTACAGGGCATGCTAAATACAAACAGTAAAGTGAATAAGAGAGAACCAGCAGACACACTGACAAAGTGGAACCTTTGTTAGATCATCAAATTAAACAAACATAATTGAATTTACTAAATTTCAAACAAACGTGGCCTTACTATGTACAAAATGATATGAGCAGACATAAACTGTCAAGATTTAGCATTGCTGCAAAATATTGCCGACAATATTTCAAACATGATGACAATTTAGGCTGTATTTGTTGTATGCTACATTGACATCTACATCACAAAGAAAAGTACTTCTTAAAAACCATGACTACAATCCCAAATCACAACCAAAGCAAAGCAAACAAAACTTTCTTTGTCGGGTACCTTGTCGGTAACGTGCAACATCATGCATAAGAAATTTGCTGCAACTCAGTTTCATAAAGAAAGTCCTTTAATCATGACAATAACTTAAGCAGTTATGGATACAATAAAGGTACACATAATCACTTTTCAAGGCTACCTAACACTCTTTGCTTCCTTTTGCACTCATACTCAGATAGTGCCAATGGATTTGCATGGCATAGTCTCAATTTGGTCTTCTGCTGAGAGACAAATCACTGTTCACTCAGTAGAAGCCTAGTAGCCCCAGTCATTGGCACATCAATGAACTCTGTTCAATGTGACTTCATTAAAAACTCTAAGTATACAACATGAACCAACAAGCAAACAATGTGCCACTTCTAGGGGGTAGGCTGCATTGTCCGGAAGATGGTGGACAGCTCATCAACGAGTGTCTCGTAGCGGTATGCTACACGAATGTCTGGAACGTTGGTGCGGGTGATGTCATTTCCAGTGGGGCCCTCCCTCTGGTAGTTGGGTCCTAGCCAGTACTGCTTCACCTGAAAGTTCAACAGGTCTTATTGCTCTTTGTCAATGTATGGATTCAACATTTTCTAGTGTTTTGGAACATGAAACATTAGCACTCATTAACCACTTGTGAAAGTTCATTAACAATTGTACACACCAAGATTGAGACTTCAAAATTACAAGCACTAGTGAAAATATTCATGCTTAAGATGTGTTGCATACATCTTAGGTCCCCGTAGACTAGACTTATGTGGTAAGAGTGGTTAATACGAGCTAAATGCGTTCGAAAAAAGAAGTGCGAGTACATGTAGACAGCCAGGTGTTCACTAGTTAAAAAGCATTTGGCCACATAAGGATTCTCTTCCTTTGATATTTTTGACAGTGATGATCTCCAGTAAACTGTCACTATATCTTTGTGGCAAGGACAGGACATCGACTTTGTTATCCCCATGTGGTGCTCTGTTAAAAGTGGAGAGATCATCAAAAAGCCACTCTAATGAGGGAAGCGCACTCCAACAACACAGGAACTTGTTCATATCTAGTACACGGAAACAAAGCTGTGCTGGCAACATGACAATGATTCCACTGATACCCATGAACACTGGCCTTGCTTGTTGGTTATCATTGCATGGTACAGTTAGTAAAAGCTGCCACCACGTGGCACAGTGGCCTTCACAGCCCTCTTTGCCTCTTGAGATTGATTGATTGATACGATGAGAAGTAAAAGGTTGTGGTCACTGTCTATGCTCGAACATCGATCTGCATCGAACATGCCTCATGCAGATCCCCCACTTCTTACTAAGTGCAGCCTGGCACCATTCCAATTTGAATAATGCAGTTTAAAATACCATGCACTGTAGTTGGAACTGCTAAAAACTTCAAATAAAGTGATGCTTTGAATAAAGCAATCTTTTACAGTGAAGCTGTTAAGGGTTACTTTCCCCACTATCATGTCCGCATGTAGAAAAAAATCCAGAAGATAGCGCAATGTCAGGCCGACCCATGGCGGAGGTGACGCAGGCGTTAAGTACTCCCCATATGTGGGCCGATCCCAAAGATAGTACAATACCGGGCCAAACCATGGCAAAAGTGAAGCAGACATTAAGCACTTCCCATATGTGGGCCGATCCCAAAGATAGTGCAATGCCGGGCCGACCCACGGCAGAGGTGCAGTTCACCATTAAGGGGTGCACATAAACAGCTTTGCTGCTCATGCTTCTTCACAAAGTGGAAGGGCACCGAGTTTTTTACAATGAAGGTTTATTGTAAGAAAGCTCCTGAAATTGTCAAGTGTTTCTAAGCATACTTCATGTGCAGTAGAGAAATGCGCCCTGTTTCTGAATTGGTTTACTATAAAATTCAAGCGAGCGGCCACAGTTAAGGACACATTAGAACTCAAACAAAAATGTGACATTTTTAAGAAGCCTGTTCTGATGCTGACTGTTTTTAAGAATGCTAAAGATTTAACAAACGTTATGAACGTAAATCTTTAGCAGGTAGAATTGGTGCCCATAAGGAAAAGCGAATGCAGACCATTAGCAGCGGTTATTTCTAGAAAAAAAAAAAAAAAACGCTCTTATTTGGCAAGAACTTCAATGCTCAAACATGACCAGCACGTATGTCTCACCAATGCTTGACTAACAGAAGTCAACTACACATAAGGTGTCCAGGTTGTGGCACCTACCTTGTGTGGAAAGCCACTCATGACGATGCTGTTACGTGCCAGCTCACACATGTCACAGCTGCTCAGTTTCCACACCTGTGCAGCAATGCTGTATTCCTCCATGAGGGGTTCCTGAGCACAAGATTTTAATCATCAAGCCGTCAATGTCTCTGACTATCATACTGAGTCAACAAAACAATTTAGGGCTTCTGTTAAAAGGAAACTCTAGCGCAGGACAAACTTCAAAAACATAAGCAGAAGCAATAAAGTTGCACACTGTGCACACAGAACAGATCTCACAATACTCTCATGATGCCTTACTTTGTGAAGTGCAAATGTGGCCATGGGCTCCCCCAGGCAAAGTCAAAATGTGTGCAGCAGGTAACAGTAGCACAGAAACAAAAGAAGAAAGCATATTGAAGCACCATGCTTCAATCAGCACTCACTAATATATAAGTAAAGCATTCTATCAATAGCCAACTAAACACTGTTACCCTCATACAGACATAGAGCATGGGAGAAAAAAAAATTTAATTATGGGGTTTTATGTGCCAAAACCACTTTCTGATTATAAGGCACGCCGTAGTGAAGGCCTCCGTAAATTTCGACCACCTGGGGTTCTTTAATGTGCACCTAAATCTAAGCACACGGGTGTTTTCACATTTCGCCCCCATCAACATGCGGCCACTGTGGCCGGGATTTGATCCCGCGACCTCATGCTCAGCAGCCCAACACCATAGCCACTGGGCAACCACAGCGGGTAGCATGGGAGAAGTTCCAATTGCATTAACTTTGGTGTTCCAATGGAGAAGGGAACGTATGCTTGGTCTCCTCCTTAATGAAGTCTGTCTTTGTAGTGCTGGCGACTGCAGATTTTCACTAATTAGCCCAATTTACTGTTCTAATCATATTTATGACAGCATATTTATGACTTATCATATTATATGATTTATCACATTTATGACTGCACTGAGAGAAAAGGTCAGTACCTTAGTGAAGTGAAACTGGAGAGGGTCATCAGTCGAGAGAGAGACGCACAGGCCTCTGCTGAGGTACTCTGGAAGCGGGTTCCGGTGGTAGTTGAGGAAAAGCGAGTTGTTGCTCAATGGTGACATGGCAATGCCAATCTGTGCCAGGTAGTACAGGTACTGAAGAACTGGAACCTGCATGTCACACGAAACAGAGAAAGACAGGCATGAGTTTTGATCGCACATTCCTAATGATACCCATGTGCTAATGGCATTCCCATTCTGTAACCCTAATGGTCCAACAGTTATCTAACCGGCGCATTACATGACCTGCCCAGCTCCATTTTTTCCACTTGATGTCAATTAGGATATCGTCTATACCCGTTTGCTCTCTGGTCCAAACTGCTCTCTTTCTGTCTATTAATGTTATGCCTAGCAATCTTCGTTCTATCGCTCTTTGCGTGTTCCTTAACTTGTTCTTAAGCTTGTTTGTCAGTCTCTAAGTCTCTACCCTATATGTCAGCACTGGTAAAATGCACTGATTGTACACTTTCCTTTTCAGTGATAATGGTAAGCTTCCAGTCAGGAGCTGGCAATGTCTTTCATATGCGATGCAACCCATTTTTATTCTTCTGTGAATTTCCTTCTCATGATCAGGGTTTCCTGTGAATAATTGGCCTAGGTAAACGTACTTCTTCACAGACTCTAGAGGCCGACTGGCGATCTTTAACTCTTGTTCCTTTGCCTGGATATTTATCATTATCTTTGTCTTCTGCATATTAATCTTCAGCCCCACTCTTACACTCTCTCTGTTAAGGTCGTCAATCATTTGTGGTAGCTCGTCTGCATTGTTGCTGAATAGAACAATGTCATCAACAAACCGAAGGTTGCCGAGATATTCACCGTCGATATTTATTCCTAAGCCTTTCCAGTTTAATAGCTTGAATACTTCTTCCAAGCACGCAGT
Organism: Dermacentor albipictus; assembly: GCF_038994185.2. NCBI lineage: Eukaryota > Metazoa > Arthropoda > Arachnida > Ixodida > Ixodidae > Dermacentor > Dermacentor albipictus. Next base: position 158,469,731 of record NC_091824.1, on the reverse strand, counting down.
GAATAGCATTGGAGAGATTGTGTCTCCCTGTCTGACCCCTTTCCTTATAGGTATCTTCCTGCTTTTCTTGTGTAGAATTAAGGTAGCTGTAGAACCTCTGTAGATATTTTCCAAGGTGTTTACGTCAGCGTTCTGTACTCCTTGATTATGTAATGCCTCTAGGAGTGCTGGTATCTCTAGTGAATTAAATGCCTTTTCATAATCTATGAAAACCATATAGAGAGGCTTATAGTGCTCTGTGGATTTCTCGATAACCTGATTGATGACATGGATGTGATCTATTGTAGAGTATCCCTTCCTGAAGCCAGCCTGTTCTCTTGGTTGACTAAAGTCCAAAGTTGCTCTTATTCTATTGGAGATGATTTTGGTAAATATTTTATATAATACTGAGAGTAAGCTAATGGGCCTGTAATTTTTCAATTAGTTAATGTCTCCTTTCTTGCGGATTAGTATAATGTTGGCCTTCTTCCAGTTTTCTGGGACCCTTGCAGTCGATAGACACTTCGTATAAAGAGCTGCCAGTTTTCCAAGCATTATGTCTCCTCCATCTTTAATTAAATTGACTGTTATTCCATCTTCTCCTACCGCTCTTCCTCGTTTCATGTCTTGCAGGGCCCTTCTTACCTCATTGCTAGTTATAGGAGGAGTTTCTGTATGTTGTTCATTACTGTTTGTAATTGAGGTATCCTGACTTCTCTGGGTACTGTACAGGTCAGTATAGAGCTATTCTGTTGCTTTTACTACATCTTCGAGATTGCTGATGATACTACCTTGCTTGCCTTTTAGTGCATCCATCTTGGTTTGTCTTATACCAAGTTTCTTTCTCACTGATTTCAGGCTGCGTTCATTTTTTATGGCCTTCTTCAGTCTTTCTCACTTTATAAGTTTCGAATATCACTTATTTTCACCTTGTTGATCAGTTTTCTGAGTTCTGCGAATTCTATCTTATCTCTTGAGTTGGACATTTTCATTTTTTATTGTTTCTTTATTAGGCCCTTTGTTACTTGGGAGAGCTTGCCTACTGGTTGCCTTGGTGCCTTGCCTTCCACTTCAATTGCTGCCTCTGAAGCCAGCCTAGTTACAGCTTCATTCATTAGCTCTAGGTCATCATCACCTCTCTGTTCTAAGGCTGCATATTTGTTTGCAAGTACCAGCCTGAATTTGTCTGAATTTACCCTTAGTGCCTCAAGATTGACCTGTTTCTTCTTGACCAATTTTGCTCTTTCTCTCTTCAAATTGAGGTGACCCCTAGCCCTCAATAACTTATGATCACTGCACTTTAGCTGCCTATCACTTCTACATCCTGGGGTCAGCAGAAAGTATGAAGTCAATTTCATTTCTTGTGTCACCTTTAGGGCTTTTCCAGGTGCACTTTCTGTTGCTATGCTTCTTGAAAGTGTTCATTATTCGAAGCTTATTCCTTTCTGCAAATTCTACTGGCATCTCTCCTATAGCGTTCCTAGAATCGATGCTGTAGTTGCCAATTGCTTATTCTCCAGCCTGCCTTTTCCACACTTCTGCAATGAAGTCGGCCATTACTATGGTATATGGACGTATTATAAGTCACTCCTGAATAACTTGCATAAGACAGGCCGGCATGCTTTTTTTTTCTCTCTCTTATGTCACGTCGTAATCCGTGTTGTAATTTTTTTTTTGTGCAATCCACACCACATTGTGTGATATCAGCAGCTTTAGAAGCTTAGGTGTTCATACTTGTACTTTAACTCAATAATGTTTCCTTGTCTTCCATACATAAAAAGATTAATCATATGATGGCATCAGATGTGCATGGTAATCAAGGACAGATGTGGGAAATTTTCCCGTAAGCAATGCATCACACAACAATAAAGTGAAATATGCTGAAATTTTTTTTCTTTGCTTATGTGTTTTTCACGTGGCACACCAGGAGAGAGACAATACCAACAACATTGTTTCCTATGTGGTTTTATGCAGTGTGTTTGAAACATCTAGCCCAGCTTTTCACCATTGAAGTCAGCTGGCCTACAGAGAATTTGAGACTAGATTCTGAAAAGGGGTGGGATTGTTTTGCTTTCTTCCAGCCTCTGGCTAACATTGGCTGCATTCACAATGTTGTACAGTCAGTGTCAGAAAGTTATGGACAGCAGAATCTGACAAAACATTCCATTTTTGAGTAGTTTGTGGCTGTATCCAGTAAAACCGTACAAACATATGTTATTTGCATACACTAGTATAGGCTGGAAATCAGGCACTGTGCCCAGGCTGGGGAAATGTTCAAATTTTTTTCAGGTCTCACAGTCCATAATTTTTTTTACGTGAACTGTACACCATCATGACCTAAGAAAGAGCTGGCAAGAGCTGTCACTTCAAAGCATTAGGCAAAGAAAAATGATACTTAAAGAGTGCTGCTGATGTTGCCTGCTTGTTTTGCACTAAGCAGCCAACCACAAACTAAACAAGCATAGATGCTGTCTTAATCTCCAAATATATTTCAACGCAAGCACAACATAAACAAGTGTGCTTCCCCACCTTCCTCAGAAGAAGCCCGTGGTTGATGTTCTCCGAGAGCAGGTAGCCGCCAACGAGATGCTGCACAGGACCTGCTTCTCCGCAGTGTGGCCGTAGTACAAAAAGATTCAAGCCACGCTTCCTGGATAAGTCGAGGAGAGAAAAGCAAGGCAACACCTTCATCAATGGGCTGTGACATATGCTAAGCCATGGGTCAAGGCACAAATGTGACAGGATTGTCAAAAGCTTTCAAGGATTTCATGGATTTTATAACATCACATGTCCTGTTTTTTTTTTCTGCAGACATTCAGTGATATTAAAATACTGCTCGAACATATGACGTGCTTGTGGCGACAAATACCCAGTTCACCATGATCCTTGGTTGACCATGATTCATCATGATGCTCCAAAATTGTAACCATGGCCCACTAAAAGGCTGAGCACTACCTGTCAACTGAAGCTGAACTTAAGCTGTGGAATTAATTAGCATGGTTAATTAGAAAACATGCCTGCAGCATTAGGCTGCCAACAAATTCTTTCTTTGTTTCAGGGGCTTAACTTTTTTTCCTCAGTAAACTAACTTCTCTGTGTCATAGCCTTACATATCATCATTAACGTGTAACGATATCAGCTGTCACTGTTATAACAAAGAAAAAAAAATGCTCAGTGATATCTAGAAGTTACAGCTGTTTTCAGCTGTGATGAAAACGAAGGATGAATTTCCATTCCAGCTGCTCTCTTAATGTCTGGGACCTGAGAGACTAATGAAAGTTACAATAAATGTTCTATGTTGAACCTTGCAATTCACACAAGTGCACCTACTCTAAGATTTGTCATGAAATGTGAATAAGCACAGATATTTTTGAACTTTTTAGAAAATGACACTTTCACAATATTGTACCCATCCGCGTCTCCTAGCATTTATCACGTAGTTGGCTGCATGTAATTACTAACACCCAAAGTACTTCTGCAGATATTTCAGCCTTAACTTGTTTTTGTGCCTTAATAGAGAGACATCAAATCACACGTGTCAATGTACATGAACATGTTAACCAGCACATCTGTCTAGCTTTCTTGAATACAAAATAAGCGAAAGCAAATACCAACATATGGTATCTGTCAGGGCAAAAAAATCAATCGAAAATGTATTTTCTCTGAAATTGTTTTTGACTTCCTAAAATTACTAAACACTATGCAGTTGACAGCAACATGAAGCCACCTAAGGACGATGTGGTTAAACTGAAGCCAATAATCAGAAAAAGTGTGTATCAAACAACATCTCATTCTGTGATTAAACAAGGGCATTATTTTATGCGAAAACATAAGGACTTAAATTTTGATGTATGCACTCTTTTAACTCAGTATGCGGTTCCACGCTTTCCATCACTAGTACAGAGCACATGACTCCGGTCTAGAGAACATGCGATGCATGCATGCGATGAGATCTGCATGCTCGGGGCTACATGAGCAACACTTAGCAATAACATCTGGTTTGAGACTGCCTTGATGGGAGTATGCCCAGCTACATTTATAAGATGACTTGTCTGCTCTTGCCCTGTCTATCATGACATCCTTTGACACCTACTTTCACTGTCAGTTCTGCTCTCTGCAGTGCCGTGTAATGAAACAAAACTTAAGATTACGCATGTAAGTGTGGGCTACAAAAATGCTTCATGTGCATAAAGTTGAGAGCTCTGTTCTGCTTGTGTCATCATTCTGCCAACTGGCACATTTATATTGCCTGTACAAAACCTAAATCTCCTGCTAACGGCTTGGCAGTTCATCACCATTAACTATGCATGCATTTCACAGAACTCATTTCATTGTGGAGACGGCATGAGATGCAATTACTGAACATGCAAAAAGCATCAGCAATGGGTTCAGTGGGTTTTCAAAGTAATTTTATCTTTATTGTAGAGGGCATTGAAAGGACACTAAAGCGAAGCAATAAATCAGTTTAGGCTAATGAAGCTTTGTTTGAGAACCCTGCAGGCAGTCATAAAAAGAAATAGTTTGATTATTAGATGAGAAAATGAAGGTCCAAGTATGAGTATTTGAATTTCGCGCCGAAACCCCAGCGCCGGTACGTCAGCGTGACGTCAGAAATTCCAAAGTATGTTTTCGCATTTGGGCCGCGTTGGCTGAATAAAGGTTCCCGAAACTTGCCATGTTTAACATTTGGTCCCTTTAGAACACAATGTAGTCAATCTGTACCGCTATATATAATTAGTAGGCCCTAGAAGGTGCCATCAAGATCCATGATGTCATAGCCCCAGGTGCGGGAACTTAAGTAGGTGTCGCCACCCGTATTTCGTTCTTGCGCTTTTTCTGGCTTACCAAACGTCTTATTGTTGTAAGAGTGGTGTTTTTGGTGTTGTAGAAAGGAAATTTACTGATACAGAAGAAATCATTTTTCACTTTAGTGTCCCTTTAAGAACATATATGCCACAACACATTGGGATGAAATTGCTTTTGTTGGACGAAGTTGTAAAGCTGTAAGTTAACCCTAGACATAACTAAGTCACTAAAATCGGCAATTTGCTTCGCTATATTGAAATTTCGTTGCATTGGAATTCGACCTCTTATGCAAATAAGTACAGTCGCCAATCGATCGCGGGCGAGATTGAGCTGCGATCGTAGGCTCCCCCCTTACGCATTCACTCCCACATGCAGCGTAGGGTGCGCGGCGACGGTGTTATCGCCCTTGGACTTTACACAGAACCTGGCGGCAACGGAAGAAATGCGTTTGGAGTGTCCATATAATTGCTATTGCTAAAAAAAGCAAACTTGAATTCACCATTTTGATGAATTTGAGTCGGTGACAAGTGATACGGTTTCACGCCATGTCAACGATATTGTCACATCGGCAGTACGAATTAAGCGAAGCCAGCCATACTCTCCACCCCCCCCAGCTGATAGCGTCGTCCACACTAGGACGACACTATCATGAAAAGTGCCAGCAGTGGGTAGCGAATGCTTCATCTGCTTCTCGCTCCAACGGGTCACTGAAACTCGAGATTACGCAATCTCCAATACTCAACGCATGGGAAGACAGCCTACATGATGCCATGCCCTCTCGACACGCCCACTATTTGCACATGCGGCAAATTAACTCTAAAGCAGGATGTGCAGCTGCGTCCAGCCGTGCTTACAGACATGCGCAGCCACGACCAAGACGCGCACCAGAAATCGAGACCTGCACAGCTTTACCTCTCTCCCCCTTCCCCCTCCTCGGTCCCCTCGCGTGCACTTGGTCACCTTATTGCGAGCTCCCTCTCCTCCACCTCTTTCTCTGTGCTCGAGCGGGAAGGTGGCACTAGTGAAGCCACCATCTCTCTCGTCGCACCGTTGCACACTTTCTTTCTTTCACTTGTTTTCACAAAGGGCACGGGGTGCGATAGGATCTTGTAGCCCTCGCGCCGAGCGTGATTTGAGAGGTGTGTTTGGAAGCAGCCGCTTATAATTCAAACATTTGACCATCTGCATCCATGGACGTTGCCATTTATTGAATCGGCATTCCTTTGCACTGGAAGCGAAATTTCATTATATTGAAATTGCATACAAACACACTTCGTAATATGGAGGTTCTAAATACATAGTGGTTGATGGATAAGAGGCTATGAAAAGGTAAATACTTCGTTATATAAAAAATTTAGTTATTTGAAGTTCATTAGATGGTGGTTTAACTCATACGAATTCCCACAATTTTCTGACAAACTACTCTAGTTTTGTAACGCAGCCCTGCAGACAGATTCTGATGGCAAAATCAAGTGCCAAAGCATGCAGCGACCAACAGGATGAGAGGAGACAAGTCATCTTGTAAATATAGCTATGCATGTTTACATTGAGCTGGTCTTAAACCAAGTAGTATTATCACTCTATGTTGCTCATGTAGTCGCAAGCCTGCAGTTCCTATGTTCTCTAAATAGGCGTCACGCCCTGTTTACTAGTCCTGCACTGTCTTGTGACAGTCAAACCTCTAAAGACACAAAAACTGTCTATGCTAAGAAAGAAAGCAATAGCGAGTAAATAGCAAGGTGACAATCATTGGATGCTTAACTTCCTGCATAGCCCCCAAGGCCAGTGCCATTGCAACCACCAGTATTTCAAAATAAAGGCCTTCACTGACCAGCTGAGAACAGACATGCTTACTTTCTGAAGTGGTTGAGGACACACATGTTGGCATACATGTAGTAGAGGTAGTAGTTGTATGCTGGGTTCTCTGTGTCGGTGTACTGCTTGGGTAGCGGCACATCCTTGTCAATCATGGGGTACTCAGGCTTAGATTCGTCATCCACGGAATCAAAGCCCACAATCTAACAAAAGAGTAGCAGAAACAATGCTTGGGATAAATTCAATGCTAACATAAGAGAGTGTTATATGATGCAACGTAAGCCCAGAAAACGTGGTACCTTATTTTAACATGGAGGGAACGAAAAGAATTTGCATGACTCACTTCCACTAGTGCCATAATTTAAGAAATGAATTATGAGAACAGGAGGCGATCTAACATCATGAGTTTTACCCACTTGCAGAAATGGAGTCTGGATAGCCAAAATTAATATAGCTGTGATGACTAGCTATAATTAGGATGAAAATATAACACTTCAACAGAACAACTATTTCATTTTATGTTAGCTTTACCAGACAGAATGACGATCAAAAGCAGGCAAACAAGAAATTACTTGTCCCAGAGGAAATTTGACCATAGCTAACATCTCTAAAGTTAAATGCACTCAAACTTTTTCAACTGCGATGAGCCAACATAGGAATGGTTAAGATTCTCACAGATGCAATAAAAAGAGAAACAGTAAAAAAATTTAATCAGCAACATCTAGCAAAATACTGCAGCGGTATTCCACCAATCATTTAAAAACCATTTAGTTCTTAATTGATGGTTGAAGTCCCTATGTGCAAATTTGCTTTAAAGTGAGACAATGTGCAATAGGAACAAACTGATTGCGTTCTACAAATACGACACACATACTAATTAATTTATCCTTTTTCCGGGGACTGCATTTAACCAAGACTATATCAGACACCCACAGACTTTTCGACCACTGGAGGATGTCATGAAGCATTTCATCAACATGCTGCCTTATGCTTCATATTATCACGTTGAAACTCCGTAAAGGCTCTGGCGGAGTGGTCAAGTGCATCCCTTGGTTATTATGCGGCAATTAGCAACTGGCGTTTGTTGAATCCTTGATTACAACGAGGAGCAGTCCTTGTATTGATTGAGACCTTTGAGCTGTGCTTGCTTAAGCCTGGGAAGGCTTGGATTAATAATGAAGTTCACTAACACAGACTGTTGTTGTAGGTTCGGCTGTAGGTTCAGCTGTAGGTTCTCCGAACAGCAGCAGGCAGACTTGGAGCTAAGAAGCCTTGTTGAGTTCTTGGAAGGGAAGACCAACTTTGTCCCAAGGGTATTTAAGCACAGATTATCTTCTTTTCCAATGCAAAACGATGTTCTCATAAAGAAAAACTTTTGAGCCAGTCCTCACCAATAACTTTATGGTTGTGCGTTCAGCGCTGTGACCAGAGGTTCACATGCGACCATGCCCTTCATGATGACCTAATGGCAGGACATCTTGGCTTTTCTTGTATGCGCATGAGGGTTCAGAAGTATTATTGGCCCTGCTTGAGTGTCAATGTCGCCCATTACATCAAGACGTACCATGACTGCCAGCGATGCAAGCCATCACCAACAAGGTCAGCAGAGTTGCTACAGCTGATCAAGTCTCCTTGCTGATCATTTAAGCAGATAGGGATGGACTCGTTGGGGCCCTTTCTGATGCGAACATCTCGAAACAAGTGGATTGTCATGGCCATCGGCTACCTTACCCGTTACACTGAACCAAAAACCCTGCCCAAAGGTAGTGTGGCAGAAGTTGTGAAATTCTTCGTCGAGAACATCCTGCTGCGACATGGTGAACCAGAAATCCTCACTACCAAGACAGCAACAGCTTTTACAGCTGAGCTTGCTCAAGTCATCCTGAAATACAGCCACACAAGTCACCGGAGTACAACTGCCTACCATCTGCAGACGAATGGTCTAATGGAACATGCCTGAACAAGATGCTTGCCGACATGTTAGTGATGTATGTCGACATCTAACGCAAGACGTGGGATGCTGTCCCTACATAAGTAACCTTCACTTACAACACGGCAATGCAAGAAACAACATTGATCACATGGTTCAAGTTGGTTTACGGAAGGAATCCGATGATGACTCTTGACATCATGCTGCTGTATGTCACCGACAAAGGGAATCTCGATGTCGCCGCCTACCAACTGCGCGCTAAAGAAACCCAACTCACCTGCCTGTACCTCAACAACCATCAAAGGCCAGACAGCCAACACTACAATCTTCTACAAGGCTACGTGGAATACCAGCACAACGACTGCGTGTTTGGGTTTGGACCCCGACTTGCCAACGAGGACTGAGTGAGAAACTCTTGCGACATAATTTCAGGCCCCACAAGATCATCCGACGTGTTGGTGCACTCGACTATGAGGTCATGCCGGACAGCATTTCGCTGTCACAGAGGCGCCGCTTGTGACCTGAAGTAGTCCATGTTGTGCACCTTAAGGCTTTCTACCAGGAGTAATGAATTCTGGAACATTGTTCTCTTTCTGTTCGTTATTTTTCTCTGCTATGTGTGCATCAGTGTTTGCTCTTGCATTTGTAGCATCGGCACAATGCTTTTTAAGAAGGGGGGCACTGACATGCGTACTTATTTAACCTTTTTTCGGGGACTGCATTTCACCAGCTAACAACTTCATGTTATCGCTCAGTACAAGATGTGCCTGCATGATCTGGAACTTACTCAAATGTTATTAGAGTTTTAGAACAAGGGCCCCAAACCTTTTGGGGCCCGAAAGAAATAGCATCGAAGCTACTGCGCATGCGTGAAACACAAACTATCTTTGAGTTTCACGCATGCGTGAACTCAGCGCGAGTCCCAAGAGCTTTGCTTAGACAAACATGGCAGCAGCCATCGAAGCGATGGCTCTAACCTAGCATCAGATTGGGCTGGATTCGTGGTAACATGTGATGTTCGTAAGCTCGGAGAAGTGACTGTGGTTATCGCTTTCTCTCAATTAAAGTGTATAATGAAAATTGATTCATTAGACGCTGCTGATTCTAAATCTGATGGTCGATTCATGGCTCGTAGGCCTAACATGGCTTAACTTGGCTGGTGAAGGCATGTAAAGTTGGTTACTCAAAAATAAGCACAACATATTGTTTGCTGCTAATAGAATAACCTCTAAATTGTAATTAGACGCAAAGAAACTAAAGTCAAAATTACTATTTTTATCGTAAAATGGTATACTTTAATGTTCATAATATGTTTTCTTTGATGCTGTAGTGGTGCTGCGAGCAAAAGACACTATCTGGAAATGCAAAGCCATAGCAAAGCCCAATTCTAAAATTCTTTGCTCCTAGGTGCCCCAACGCTAACACCCGCAAAGCTATTTGGGGCCTAAAACTTTTGGGGCTCCTATTCCAAACATTTCTATTGTTGATTCTATCTGCTGTGTTTGTTCTCGAACAACTTTGTGTAATCAGATTGTATGCCCTACATGAATTGTGTAGTACTTTGTGGAAGGCACGCAGGCACCAGCAATTATGCTGGAACTGTTGACGAATAATGTATAAAAGCCAATGCGCTTGACCCACAGACCAGATTTTGACGATCGCCGAGACTGTACTCACCATTATCATTGTGCTTTGAGTGTCACTTGTATTATTAGGCACAAGTTTGGCCAGTAATGAGTTGGTAATGTTTTGAATTTATGCTTTTGACAGTGTCTTATTCTACGCCATCACAACAGCGTGACAATTTGGTGGTTAGGTTTCTTCAAAACTCAGCATATTATGAAAGCCACTTGATATTTGTACAGGCTTTAGGAAGGCTGTTCTCCAGTATAGCCATGCTATAGCCATGCTAAAGATTTAGGTTGAACTCCATGCACAGGCATACTGAATGTATAGAATGACATGGAGTGATAAAGAACTGCAATGTGCTAGCTACCTTATTACCTCTGTCCAGCAGCTACCATTGTGTCAGCGGCACTATACACTTCAGAACTGGTCTTCCAAGGCATCATAGATTAAATGTTTTGGAGAATAAACAAGATTACTTTCATGTGCAACAAGCACAATTACCGCCTATAACATCTTAACCAACACTACGACATTTCTCATGCTTAAGGGGCTATGTTAAACCATCTTATCAAGCAGTAACCAGCAATATGCTAGTACCGGTGATTTGAAACCTGCAATCTACTACGATTACATAAAATGATCAGCGACAGGTGGAGGATTCAGTCACGCCTTGCATCTGTGTATTTTTGTACACTTAATTATCAATGCTTTGAGTTCTCTTTGGGTCCCCTGGTGGTTGACGTGTCAGGGCCGGTGTATGTATACTTTTGACCAGCTGTTTGTTGTCCCCTCAGCAAAATCAATTGCATTATGTCTTCAGGCTTCATGTCAAAGCACCCAATGATCACCATCACTGTTTATTGTTTGGCCATTGAACAAGTAACCATGAAGGGTCAGCATCTACAGGATTTGCAGAACTATTGCAAGTCATTCTATGTTTCAGTCACATTTTGTGACCGCACATTGATAAGTGCCTCGTGAGCCATAATTTATTTACTGCAACAAATGATGGTTGTGGCAGGTGACCTTCTGAGCGCATCATATACATAAAGAGATTGCTTACTTCCATACACCGAAATTCCTCCCAATATGTATTAAGTGGGCCTCCGTTGCTAACTTATACTCCAATAATTTAAGTTTCGAAGCTCTTTAGGTTATTGTCTTGTTGAAATATAGTGACACCTAAATACTCCTTTGTGAGAACAGTGAACAACAAAGTTAAATTTGGCAGCACAAATTTCTGTCTGCTGATTAAGTGAAAAAATTTGGATGACATTTAAGCTTTCTTTAACAGTGGAACGCGATAGTATTCAAAGATCACTGACTGCTTCTCACGCTTCCTGGCAACTGCAGCATTTCTGCAGCATTTACTGCAGCATTTACTGGGAAATGCTCGCAGCGAATGCTATGCACGAAGGCAGGCTTTATGGTAGAAACATGGCCTCTTGCGTGGGCCACAATGCGACGGAAGCGAGCACCATCTGTAAGTGTTTCAAGGAAACGGGTGCGCCGCTACGTGGACTCCCAGATATTCATGCGCCAGTGCACCCAAATGGCGGATGTCGTCGGCGGTCTATGAATCGTAGAAACGCTGGAAAAGAGGTTTGTTTCAATTTTCGCATAGCAGAACTATGTTTCTCGTATATTCAAATTACAATCCGAGAGCTATCATCTCTGTAGGTTGTGTGCAAATCGTACCTTACGATTTTTTTCAAAGCATCTTAGCTTGAGAAATACATACAATAAGGTCAGTAAGTTTCTTGGGCCACATGAAGGGCCTGGGTATGGGTGGTTAGAAAATCTTTTTTTACCGAGGCGACGTCCGACGCCGACACCGGATTTCCTGCAACACGAGCTCCTTAACGCCATTGCGTAAAACTTACGTATTGAAGAAACTGGTGCAGCTCTGGATGTGAGCTCGGGTCGTTGGTGACCTCAAAGAGAGGCATGAAGATGTTCTCCAGAATTTCCTCAAAGTTATTCACAATGTTGTTGGACTTGAATACATCGCTAGAGGTGGAGAGAAAATAATTACAATGTAATGCTTGCATTAAAATGGAGGAGCCAAACCGTGGGCATACAAAATGACCATATGTGTACATGCAGATTATCTGAACCAACACATCTAGCAATAAAACACTGAAATTCACACTTACAACACTTGCACTTATTTGTGCCCATAGAGCTGGACACTGACAGGAATATACCTACCATGCTATGAAAGCATTCATTTCCAAGATCTATGTTGGAAGTGGTGACCATGTATAACATCACACTGATGAAGCCTTGTTTATCTGAGAAAGCGTCAGCTTGTCCATTTTTAGTGTGGCTGAACAATGATAAACTCAGCGGTCTAGATGTCTTTATCAGAACCCACAACATTTCAAACACTACTTCTGATCAGACATCTCTTGTACCAGTATTTGAAGATTACCATGCAAGTACTTGACTGAGTGAAATGTTGATTAGAGTGACTTGCTTGGCATGTGGTGGCAGATGCGTGAAGTTTCATAAACCAACAGTAATGAGGGATGAGAAAACCTTCAAGCTACTAGGCCATTTCTAAGCTGGGTAAGTTCACTACAACTACATAGAAATAGGCCATGGAGCATTCACAACATGACAGAAGCACACATGTCATCACTCACTAGAGTCGGGGCACTTGGACAAGCCAGCGGACGTTGTCCGAGTACATGGTATTCCGAACAGCCCACTTGGCCAGCTTGTCCCACTCATTGCGTGATCGGCCGTAGATCGAAAGCCGCAGCTCCGCATTCTGGTATTTGCTCTCTTCCAGGTCACTCATCACCTCCTGGAATGCAAAAGGCAGTAATAGTGCAAAACTGCAAGACGGAGTACCTTCAGCATTTAATCTGCCCCAGCTGTAGTCTCTAGCAATTTTTCTTGCAAACATAAACACCTTCACTTTTTACTGCAGGAATGTTGTTCATAAGTCAATAAAAAGAGCTGCAACCTGGCAACAAAATACTGAAGACTTCAGTAAGTCTTTCCTGTCCGTAGATACTACTAACATCAATAATTTGACAAGTCACCAACATTATTCAAGTGAAAGTCATTATTGGTATTCAGGATTGCTTAACATCACTTACATCATCAACAAAAGCGATAGGTTGAAAATGCTATATACCATTCACAATCAAAAGTTATACACTGAAAATACGACTGCAACCGTCTCTTTCCGATCTTTACATTCTCTGCTGTCTCATACAGATTAACACATGAACTAGGCAAATGAGATTTGGTATAAAATAAGTAGTAGGTATAGAAGTGTAATCGCTATTAGAGTTTTATTTTATTAACCAAGCTAAAGACATAGTGCTTGCGCAGCTATGCAGTTTAGTCGGCATGCCTAGGCCTCCCACGATGGGACGTCGAGGTCTTGCCTCTTCGCCGCTTCGTAGGCCTGCTGGGTCGCCCAGAATTGGTCGTTGAGATGGGAGCTGCGCAGGATGGCTTCCATTCTATTATACCAGAATTTTCTTACATGACAAGCAACATTTAAATCTTATGTGCATGTTGTCCTGCATATATGTCTACTGTGTAAAATACCAATTGCCCAATGGTAACTTGCTCTCTTTTACTGATCACCTAGATATGCTTTTGAGCTCTATATGCGTGAATGTATGACAACAGATATAAATGAATACTCAAAGGTAATATTAACATAAATTTATGAAATCTTTTTTCAAATCAGGCAACACTTTTATGCACTGTAGATTCAAATGGCCATAAGCTTTTAGCAAACACAGCAATGTGTGTTATGGCCTCATTCACTCGTTCAACAGTGCCATTTTTATCACAAACATTTGTATAGACTGTGTGTGGTATGAGGAACATTACGCTCCTGTATCAGTGACCATTTTCTTATTCATTTGTAAAAATTGTGGTCAAACCAATACCCCAAGAAATCGACAGCAAAAAATAAAACACAGCTCAAATTTTGGATGCCTTTCTTGAAAGGCTCAAGAAAGAAAAACAAAAAGAAGCTTGATGTTGTGAACTGGCAGAAGCAGCTTATGAGGCATTTATTTATATTTTTTAGGCGCATAAACTAAGTGTACTTAATTGAAATAATGAGTACCAAAATACATGGTAACGACTGTAAGCCACAAATTATCCATGAGTGCCTATAAAGAATAAAACAAAAATGAGATTCTATAAAAAATTTTTGAAAACTAAATAAAGTGCTGATCTTCAAATATTTAAGCAGTACCGCAATAAGGTGACCTAACTTTCTTGGGAGTGAGAAGAGCAAGTACCTGCTTAGATGGGAATGCTGTGATGGAATAACAGATGCGTGAAAAAAGCTTAATAGGCTGCTAAAACATGTGCAGCTGCGATAGAGTGTTGCTGAACTCATCACATACATAGATTAGAGCTTGTTGAACAATTTCAAAAGCTTTTTAAGAATGCAGTCACTATTGACAACTCGCTTCTCCTGTAGCATATCACATCAATAAAAATGACCACAATCTACTATTTAGAACCAACTAATCAAATTGAGATGCAAGACATCTATGCCTCTTCTAAAAATAGAGTGCCAGATATTGATGATATTCAGATTGAACCAGCAATGTTGGCGCTTCAAATTATTGCTCCCCTGCTTGCTCGCAATCAGAACCTTGCGTTATTGACAGATTGCCTTCCAAAAATGAAGATTTCTAAAGTTATTGTCTTGTATTAAAAGGATGATAAGGATGAATTACCAAACTACAGGCCAATCTCCATTTTGCAGAGATTTTTCAAAGGACTGGAGAAAATTACTTACAAATGGCTAACTAAATTTTGTAAAGCGTCGCAATTTAAAAGCCAATCCCAGTATGTATGATTTTCTCCACGGTAGGCTTACTGAAACTGCCTTGCCAGCTCAGAAGGAAATTGCTCTGAAAGATTTTGAATTGAGACAGGTATGTATAGGTATTTGTATTGCATTTCTGAAAGGCTTTTGGTTGCCTTAATCATAGAATGCTATATTAAAAAACTGCTATTAAATGGTGCTTGTGGCAAGCCACTCCTTTTTATTAAGCCTTACTCGCAACACAGACATATGTAAGCATAGGGACAGCAGTCTCATCTTTTCAATCTTTTCATCAAATATTTACTGCCATTCCACAAGGAAGTATTTTGGGTCCTTGATATCAACAACATTAACAAAATCAGCAAAAAGCCAACCTCTATCGTGTATGCCAATGACACCAGCCTCTTCCTTACCAGCAGTGCTTGACACCTAAAATTAATAATGCCCTCAAACATCTGCATACTTGGAGTGAAGCCAGCTTGTAGATAAATTATGGCAAAAATGAAAACTGTTCATTTTCATCCATGCCAACTTACAGTTACTCATTACAGCCAAATATTTCCAGGCAATTTCACAACAGTTAGCTCACACAATAAAATCTTTTGGTGTGCTTTTTTATAATAACATGACATGGGATGATAATTTTGACTATGTTAAAACATACATATCTAACAGTATAGGTATTACTGCAAAATTTCAACACATTCTACCTGTATCAATAAAACTTAATCTATAACGCACTGTGTTTCTCTCATGTAAATCACTGTTTCTTGGTAAGGGGAAATTTAACAACAAGAAAAGAATTCACACAGAAACTACTATGGGAGTGTCTAAGCATGTGTGAGCATTGTGCCACTTGCTCATCTCCACATGCCTGGTGTCATTATGGATTTTATGAAGCTTGATCTGACCATATAAACGACAGCACTGTGGCCTTAGGAACTGCTGAAGATGACAGCCTGAATTGATGATGCAAACAAACTACTGCAGGTGGCAGCGCCAGGTGAACTGATCACGTTTCAATCATTATAAACCATTATTGCTCTTTAGCACCTTATCCATCCGTGTCGAACCATTATCAGCCGTGATCAACTGTACTCCGGCAGCTGCTGCATATGGTGTGGCATATTGAAATCGATGTGCGGTGGGGACAGAATGTGCTGAGTGCTGATAGCTTTGTGTTCTAGCCACTTTCATATTACATGGCGGACAGATGGACGAATGGGCTTCCTCGTTGGGTAGGCATAGAAATGCTTATGCTGTTCCAGCCAGGGGTACGCACATTCGCTTGCATGACGGCTGGCATCTAAGTACCTGAGGGAGCCTGGCCTCGCTTTTCAAGCCTCCTCCAGCTGTTCGCCCTGAAGGATGCGGTCACCTAGGAGCTGCAACTGTTACAGTGAGAGGGCATCCTGGTGCCCGTCAAGACGTCTGAATGGGCAACTCCCATTGTACCAGTGATCAAGCAAGACAGCAGTGTCAGAATATGTGGGGATTTCAATGTTACCATCAGCCCTGTCACTACCGCCGAGAAAGAACCCGCTGCATCGGATTGAAGATCTCTGGGTCAGCAGTGTCCAGGGGACAATGCCGACAAGACATCAGAAAGCTCGACCTCAGAGATGCTTACCGGCAGCTGGTGCTTCAGGATGCCTCCTGGAAGTATGTCGCAATATCGTCAACTTTGGTGGCGTTCTTCCAGTACATGCGCTTACCATTTCACGTGGCCTCAGCCCAAGCCATTTCTTAGAGGGTGATGAACAACCTCTTCAGAGGCATGAGGCACGTGGTGTACTTGGATGACATCCTGGTTACCGGCACCGACGATGGGGATCATCTGCGGAATCTGCACAACTTCCTGGCATGACTGCAGGATGCCGGGCTCAAGCTCAATCTAGAAAAGTGCGTTTTCCTGGCCCCCAGCGTTGAGCACCTGGGACATGTCATTTCCAAGGCCGGCCAAGCCCTGGCCCCCTGCAACGTTGGTGCTGTGCTCAAGGTACCTAAGCCCCAGAACAAGGAGCTTAAGAGTTAACTCGGCCTCATCAAGTTCAACAGGAGTTCTCTGCCAAACATTTTGGTGCATCTACAGCCACTCCATCTTCTGCTTCGAGATGGTCAGCAGTGGGTCTGGAAGAAGGAGCAAGACGTGGCCTTCCAGCACAGCAAGGAGCTAATCACCAAGGCACACTTCTGGTACACTTCGATCCGGCCAAGCCTGTCTTCCTGACCGAAGACGCGTTGTTGCACCACGTGGGAGTTGTCCTGGTGCACCGGGACAAGGACGGCCAGGAATGCCCTACGTCATTTACTTCCCGTCGGCTTCATGCTGCATAGAAACGTTACAACCAGCTGGACAACGAAGGCCTGACACCCACGTTCAGGGTCGAGCACTTTCACCAGTACCTGTGGGGCCGGAAGTTCGAGGCAGTCACGGGCCATAAGCCACTGTTGGGGCTGCTGGGCTGCTGTGACCTGACAATGCGGTTCCTGCGTAGGCATCACCTCGAGTGGTACGCTGGGCCTTGAGGCTGGGAGCCTACAGCTACCGACTGGTCAATAGTCCAGAAAATAACCTGGGACCTGCTGATGCCCTGTGCCACCTGCCCCTGCCAGAGGTGCCTGCTGCTGTTCCAGAACCTGCTGAAGCGTTCATGCTGGAGCACGCGTACTCGGAGGTACTCTCCACATCTGTGGTGTCACAGGCGACCAGCCGGGACCCAGTCCTGTCCCAGGTGGTCAAGGTGGTGTTCTGTGGGGAGGAGTTGGTTCAGCAGGCCTATAACCACAAGGCCGCCGAGCTGAGCCTGCAGCAGGGCTGCCTACTTTGGTGTTCCAGGATGGTGATATCCCACAATGTCTCCGGTCCAGGGTCTTGCAGTTGCTGCACGCGGGCCATCCTGGCGTGGAAAAGACCAAGATGGTGGCCCAGTCCCATGTTTGATGGCCTGGCCTGCACTACGACATTGTTCACATGGTGCATGGCTGCCAAGTCTGCCAGGAGCACCAGCGAGCCTCACGTCATGTGGAGATCACCCACTGACCATTCCCACAGAGACGACCCTGGTCCCGCCTGCGTGTAGATTTTGAGTGGGTGGAGGTTCCACCTACCACCACTCCATCTGCAGGCATGACAATTGCAGCACTGCGACAGGTCTTCAGTGCCCAGGGGTTGCCGGACGTCAGCTTTTCCGACAATGCTCCCGTTTTCACCGGCACAGGGTACTCTGCCTGGTTGATGAAGACCGGAATCCGCTGGATGATGGTTCCACCGTACCACCCTGTTTCAAATGGTGCAGTTGAGTGGGTAGTGCAGACCATCGAGGACAAGTTCAAGAAGAGCCATGCTGGGGATTTCCGGAAGCAGGTTGCCCGGGTACTGTTTCAGTACCGGACCACGCCCCACGATGTTGCTGGCCGTGCCCCCTGTGAGCTCACGCTGGGCTGGATGGTCAGGACACCCTTGGACGTCTTGCATCTGGACCTCCAAAGCACAGCACTCCTGAAGCAGCTGAAGCAGAAGCTGGCTGCTGACTGAGGGTGCCGTCCTGGGCTTTTTCCAGAGTCGGCAGTTTCCAGTTTTCGCCAGGAACTTCTGTACTGGCCCACACTGGTCCACCAGACAGGTGATGACTCCTGCCAGCGCCTTATCACTGCTCATCTGCATGCCGAACAAGACCACGTGTGGGCGGTTGTTACATGCCACACGTGGCATGCCGACCGGCATGTCGACCTCGCCTCAGGACCTGGCTTGCACCCTTGTCTGCCACTTCAGAAGTCCAGCCACAGGGGTACTAACGGCAACATCAGTTGCTGCCAGCTGTGCGGCGCCACTCTCAAGGCTGGCCACTGCAGATCCTCTGGAGGGAGCGAGGCTGGCTCAGGCAGCGGCCAGTGTTGCCACACCTGGTCCATCAACAGTGGCGCCCAGGCCGAGTACTCGACCGCGGTGGTCGCCGGATCGTTGCTCGCCTGGGTAACAGGTGCCGTCGACCCGGCTGGGACGGCGGCAGAGCCTCGACCAGGCGTGAACTTATTTTTTACATTGAGCCTGGACATATTCTGTTTGTATTGAACAAACTGTGGGTGAGAGGTGTGACAAGCATGTGATGCCTGCTTGGGCATAATCTTCGTTGGCCCGCCAGGCTCGGTAGGCAACATAGGTCACTGCACCAAATAAACACTGACGAGCACAGCTGCTCGCGGTCAGTCATCGTTCACTAGCACCACTAGTTCGCTACGTAGCGTCACTCTTACAGAGGGTGCCTTGAGCCTGCCCCTTGTCCACGAACCTGGGCAGATCATGTCAATGACTGGAACTTAACTGCCGAATGTTTTAAAAAGCTATCATAATCATAGCACTCACCAACATTCCTCTAACTGGTCACGGTGTCTTTGGTCGTTCGCTTTGCATACTAACTAATCCTGATGGATCCCTGTTTCCTCCTAAATTGCAATCTGATGTTATGAACTCCTACTTTATAATTCTGTTTTTACTCTGGAAACCTCACTTCTCCCAAACTCCCTACCTGATTATAGTTTTGTCCAAATGGATCCTGTACTAATTATCGCTGAAGCAATTATGAAACTTATTGATGAGCTTAAGGTATCGAGCACCCCGTTTCCCGATAATATTCCACCAAAAGTATTAAAGAGTACTAAACTGGTTTCCAGCAAAATTTTATAAATCATTTGTACACAAACAATTTCTGATAAAGAGTACGCATTTGGGCTGGTTGGTTCATGATTCCGAGCAATAAAAACAGCGCTAAACGACAGGACGAGTGAAGGGACACAGACAACGGCGCTGTTGCGCCGTTGTCTGTGTCTTGTGTTCTGTGTTGTGTCCTGTGTTCTGTGTCTGTGTCCTGTGTCTGTGTTGCGCTGTTGTCTGGACACAGACAACGGCGCAGCACCGTTGTCTGTGTCCCTTCACTCGTCCTGTCGTTTAGCGCTGTTTTTATTGCTCGAAATTTCTGATAGTTCTGTTCCTAAGGACTGGAAAATCAGTAAAGTTGTTCCTGTCTTCAAATCTTGTAGTCATTCTCGCCCGTCAAATTATCGCCCAATATCACTCACCTGTATCGCTTGCAAACTCCTAGAGCACATTTTATATTCAAATGTCGCATACCACCTTCATAAAACCTCATTTTTCCTTTCTAAACAACATGGTTTCCGGAAAGGCCTGTCGTGTGACACACAACTGTTTGAATTTACTACTGATCTTCACCTCAACATGGATTCTTCTTTTCAGACAGACGTGATCTATCTTGATTTCGCTAAAGCCTTCGACCGCGTAGCCCATATTCGTTTATTGACAAATCTTTCTTGAGTGCTTCCTGACTAATCGTTCACAGTTCAGTGTAATTGAAAATCAGGAGTCTAAAACTTGTGACGTAATGTCAGGTGTTCCCCAAGGGTTGGTTCTAGGTTCTTTGTTTTTGATATTTATAAATGATCTTCCAAATAATCTCTCCTCTACTATACAACTTTTTGCAGATGACTGTGTCCTTTATCGAAGAATTGCTTCCAGCAGTGATCAGTCTAAACTGCAGGGTGACTCGCATAAAATTAAGAATCGGTGCACTTTATGGCAAATGTCTTTGAACGTTTCGAAATGTAAATTCATGCAGGCTTCTCGGAAAAGGGTTAGCAATATCTATTTTTATTCCCTTAATTCAGTTAGTATTGAGGAAGTTTATTCTTATCTTGGATCTTGGAGTAAATCACTAACAACTTGGTCAGAACACATACTCAAGCTCGCTGCTGATACCTCCAAGTCCCTCAGCTTCATCAGATGATCCCTCGCTCTCTCTTCCTCTTTCATTTGTCAGCTAGCCTACGAAACATTTATCCACACCAGACTTAAGCATGCATCCTCTATCCAGGGCCACCATCAAGCTTATTTAATCAACGCGTCAGAAGTAATTCAGAGCCGAGCCTCATGGTTTATCACTCCTATATATGACAGGAATATTAATATAACCAATATCAAATCGTCCCTAGGTCTTCCATCTCTAGCAATGCGCCGCAGTATCATTCATTTTTCTCTTTTCCACAACATGTACTATAATTTTCTGGATATTCATGGTGTTCTCCTGCTGCCTCCCAATCGTACTTCTCGGCCTATTTTCAATTCTTGTAGTTTACAACGACTCCACGGATCTACCAATTCCTTTAATCAATCTTTTCTACCATGCACTACTGAAGACTGGAACAGACTTCCTGGGTCTATTGTCAATGAGAGAAATCCCTCTAAATTCAAAGACAGACTTACAACCCCTTTTATTACCTAACTGTTTTGCTGTGCTTTTTGTCTTTCCCTCAGGATGGAAGGAACAACTTTATTGAATCACCAGTCAATGAACTTCACGAGAGAAATCTCCTCCATTGCCCTTAACAATATCTTTTCTGTATGTGGTTCTTGTTATACAGCAAAACCTCATTAAATCGCACCCGCTTAAACGGTAGTTTCATTTTAAATGTAGTAAAGTCAAATTTCCGACACAGCAGCCATTGAACATAATGTGTTTTGTATCCGCATAAACCGTACCATCTTATTGCATACAAATCGGTTAACACGAAGTGTTTCCACTTTTCGTCACGCAAACACGACGGTGCGTCGTCTCTATCAGGCGGCCCGGCAGAACAACAAGCCTCGAAGATCAACAGAACGGCCTCCAAGTGTCCTGTGCATTTGCACGTGAGGCCACATCAACATCATTTCGGCGCCGTGCCAGAGAGCGTTGTGGCGTCACGCAAGCGAGAACTTGCGTCATGCCAAAACTCGAATAAAAAAAATGCCGGGTGCTCAGCAAAGAAGAAAAATTAGACATTGTTCCTGCTATCGAACGTGACACGAAAAGTTGGCGCTGGCACGCAACATGGGTCTACTGTTGACTACGGTGTGTGGCATTTGGAATGCGAAGAGGTTGTTCGGCAGCACTGCTGTGACTGCGAAGAGATGTCGGCTACGAAGTTTCACTTTTCACCATCGTTGCCTCTGTTGTTGCCGAAGTGTCGCCTAGTGAAGTGATAAGGATGACACGGAAAGTGACAGCACAGGCGATTCAGGCCCGACAGTGGCAGAAGCTGCGCGTTACGTCAGCCTCATAAATGCAATTGTCGCGACGAGAACAGCACCCCGCAATGAAAAAAGGTGCCCCGCGACTACTGCTGCACTACTGCCTGCGTGTACGGAGAACATGCAACGCCAACAAGGAATCTGCCATGCGAATGTTTGCCGAGAAAAGGGGGCTGGCTGAAAAGCTGGCTCATAGCTTCAGCAAGTTTCAGGCCGCTGTTGTCGCTGCTAGGCCACCGCGGCATCAAACGAAAATAACACGTTTGTCACGCAAAATAAATAAATACTGCTTGCTTTTTTCCCCTTTCATCGTACTCTATCCGAGTTCCATTTTTGACAGGTAAGTGGGCAATCTCATGCTATTCTGGTTAAGCAGTACTACTGTTTTGTACAAGCTTTTTCTGAGCTACGGCCAACTAAGGTGTAACGAGGTTTCACTTATATAGTTGGTATTTTAATTCAGTCTTTTTTCATTGCTCACTTTTCTCATTTATGTCTATCACACACTGTAATGTTTTCTGCTGCCCCCCCCCCCCCCCCTAGTATTATGCCCCATTGAGGTCTCTAAAGGAAAATAAGTGATGATGATGATAATTAGTATTTTTTTTTATATAAATATCTGATCTAAACTCTGATCTAAGGTTCAACGTTTCTTCTTATTGAGTTGAAGGCTAAGAATCCTGGCCCATTCTCTTTTGCTGAACTAAATATGGATGGCCGATGTTGCAGTATACTTTGCCTCACTTGTTGAACGTATCACAAAGTACTAGCATTTCACTGGAAACTTGCAGCGCACGAAATATTAGATACTAATTCTTACAGTAGCTTCTTTTTTTACCACAAGGAGGGAGTCAAAGCCAATTCCCATAATTTGTTTCTAGAAATACAAATGTGCTTTAATGTTGTATACTTCAATCTGAATGCATTTCTGTATGCTGACACATCAAAGAGAATGATTTAGTAATTTTATTATTAGCGGCCAGAAGATTGTGGTGCCATGTGAATTTTTCGTAATCTTTTCAGGAACTGCGAGTGTAGGTATATGTGCTGTGTCCTTTTGTTGTATGTATTCTATACATGTGTATACTTTTTTTGTATGCCTTTTAGAGGCGCTTGGGTGCTCTCTTCGAGTGAAATGTTTCACTTTTTTTTTTGGCCACACTTAAAGGATGTGAATAAACCAAAATTGAAACTATTTTATATTTCTGTGCCTTTTATAATAAAATGCTTCCTGCTCAGCATGCTTTCAAGAATAATTTAAGAAAAAGGATGGTCAAATGCAAGGAAAGACTTCCAAAGTACAACCCTTTTATTTGTATTTATTGAATCTTTTTAGGTAGAAATGTGACCGTCGTTCTAAAGAATTTCAGAGCAGGGGAGCCATTAGTAAAAAAAATTTATTACTTTCCTTTCGCTTTTCCATATCTCTGGTAAAGATCAGAGCTTCAATATTTACAAATACATAAATTTATGTTGCACTGTTAAATTCAATGTAATTTCCCTCACACAATCATCATCATCATCATCATCAGCCTGGTTACGCCCACTGCAGGGCAAAGGCCTCTCCCATATTTCTCCAACAACCCTGGTCATCTACTAATTGTGGCCACGCCGTCCCTGCAAACTTCTTAATCTCATCCGCCCACCTAACTTTCTGCCGCCCCCTGCTACGCTTCCCTTCCCTTGGGATCCAGTCCGTAACCCTTAATGACCATCGGTTATCTTCCCTCCTCATTACATGTCCTGCCCATGCCCATTTCTTTTTCTTGATTTCAACTAAGATGTCATTAACTCGCGTTTGTTCCCTGACCCAATCTGCTCTTTTCTTATCCCTTAACGTTACACCTATCATTCTTCTTTCCATAGCTCGTTGTGTCATCCTCAATTTGAGTAGAACTCTTTTCGTAAGCCTCCAGGTTTCTGCCCCGTAGGTGAGTACTGGTAAGACACAGCTATTATACACTTTTCTCTTGAGGGTAATGGCAACCTGCTGTTCATGATCTGAGAATGCCTGCCAAACGCACCCCAGCCCATTCTTATTCTCCTAATTATTTCCGTCTCATGATCCGGATCTGCCGTCACTACCTGTCCCAAGTAGGTGTATTCCCTTACGACTTCCAGTGCCTCGCTGCCTATTGTAAATTGCTGTTGTCTTCCGAGACTGTTAAACATTACTTTAGTTTTCTGCAGATTAATTTTTAGACCCACTCTTCTGCTTTGCCTCTCCAGGTCAGTGAGCATGCATTGCAATTGGTCTCCTGAGTTACTAAGCAAGGCAATATCATCAGCGAATCGCAAGTTACTAAGGTACTCTCCATTAACTTTTATCCCCAATTCTTCCCAATCCAGGTCTCTGAATACCTCCTGTAAACATGCTGTGAATAGCATTGGAGAGATCGTATCTCCCTGCCTGACGCCTTTCTTTATTGGGATTTTGTTGCTTGCTTTATGGAGGACTATGGTGGCTGTGGAGCCGCTATAGATATCTTTCAGTATTTTTACATGCGGCTCGTCTACACCCTGATTCCGTAATGCCTCCATGACTGCTAAGGTTTCGACAGAATCAAACGTTTTCTCGTAATCAATGAAAGCTACATATAGGGGTTGGTTATATTCCGCACATTTCTCTATTACTTGATTGATAGTGTGAATATGATCTATTGTTGAGTAGCCTTTACGGAATCCTGCCTGGTCCTTTGCTTGACAGAAGTCTAAGGTGTTCCTGATTCTATTTGCGATTACCTTAGTAAATAGTTTGTAGGCAACGGACAGTAAGCTGATCGGTCTATAATTTTTCAAGTCTTTGGCGTCTCCTTTCTTATGAATTAGGATTATATTAGCGTTTTTCTAAGATTCCGGTACGCTCGAGGTCATGAGGCATTGCGTATACAGGGTGGCCAGTTTCTCTAGAACAATCTGTCCACCATCCTTCAACAAATCTGCTGTTACCTGATCCTCCCCAGCTGCCTTCCCCTTTTGCATATCTCCCAAGGCTTTCTTTACTTCTTCCGGCATTACCTTTGGGACTTCGAATTCCTCTATACTATTTTCCCTTCCGTTATCGTCGTGGGTGCCACTGGTACTGTATAAATCTCTATAGAACTCCTCAGCCACTCACAATTGGTACCTCCCTCACAATTGGTATCAAAATGACCATTGTAATACCTTGTTTACATGTAAAGCCTAAACTAAATACAAAGGAAAGTCTTCACACTATGGTTCTACTTCAACAGAGAATGTGTAGGAACATGCTTCCATGTGCAAAGGCATGACCAATTAGGAGCTGGATCTACGAAAAATATCACTCCAAAGAATTGCTTGTAATTGGCTCATGAATTGCCTATCATCTTGTATTCTACCATAATTAGCCAGTGTCCAAGCTAATTAATTATTTGCACATTTGAGTTCGGAAAGCTGTGCTTGCTTTCTTGGAAATACCTTCTCACATGTACTCACAGAAGGCCACACTTACAAACCTTTAAGATTTCTGCAAAGTACTGTCCCCCGATGTAGTTGTCAGTCTTGAGGAATATTTCTCGTAGCCTGCTTTCACCGACAGGGTTGTACTTGGTGTTGAACTTGTCGAAGCGATGAAATGTGTTTCGGTCCTGGGCATGGAAAGGTGAAAGATTAATAGAACAAGTCTTATGCATTTCCTTATGCAGTACTGCTAGAGAAAGAAAGTGCATAAGCATTTTTCCTTTATGTAACTCACTGCAGGGAAAATTTTGATGCCCTATTTCTACAGTTTCTAGTCGGGAATGAAACGTGCATGGAAGCCTTATGAAGTGGTATTCACTGCTCAAGAATTCACAAGCGCTTAACTATTGATACTAATTTATTCAGCTTCAGAAAGAAATTGTGACTTATGCTTTCTAAGGCCCAATACAGTTTCATAGGCATGCTTTGCTATCGGCACAAGCAAGCAAACTTACCGCATGAACATCCAGCATGTCGACGCTCAAGTCATAGGCTGTAATGTTCATAGCACTGAAAACCTAGAAGTTGAAAAAGATGGAAACTTAGGAATACATCCATCTTCAAAGAGTTGGTAGGGATGGAATGGTTAAGATGGTTACTCAGAAACAAACATCGATATTGAGCATGCACCAAGCAGAAAAAGCAATAAAAAAATAGGTAAAATCATGCATAACTCAACATAAATGCAAAACCCACAAAAAACCCGGGACATTAATGACAAAAAACATAAAATGGCCTCAAACAGCGTTACAAACAGTGCCATCAAAGAGATCGAGAAGTACAAAGTGGCAGACATATCCAATTTTTTTTTACCAATGAGAAGAGCATAAGATAATGCGAGATAAGCTATCGATCGAGTCATAGCAAAACTGTGTGCAACTAATGGAATCCCAGACATACCACATACAATGTAGAAACAAGGTGTGACAATGTTATATAAGTGCTTGCCAACCTAAATCTACGCTTACATGGCACAATAAGTAACTTGGCTTAAGGGATTCAGACAATATTCGTCACATCATGAATATTGCGTAAGAGAAAGAGCGTTGAAGTGGTTACCAAAAGATAAGCGGAGAATATGAATATATACTGATTTGCTATCTATATTCTGTGGAATTATTTCCTTTCTGATGGTTAGTTGAGAGATGAGCAGCAAAACAGGTAAGAGAAACAGAACAGGCATCTATGCATCTTTCTTTTTTTTTGTACATCTGAACACACATACAAACTGAAGCTTAGAATAACACAACTGAGAGTGACGTCAGAAATTTCATTAAAAAAGATAATAATAATGAAAATGAAGAGGTGCTTGCACATAATTGTCTATTGATGTTTCCACAGAATCTCCAAAATTGACTGAATTGACAATTTAAGGAAGCTAAATTCTAGTAATTATTGGGAGAAATTATTTATTTATATATTCAATACTTTTGTAAATGTTGCTGAAACTAGCAAATAAATAAGAAGAAGATGTTTTAAGAATAAAGTATTACCTTGTGAGCTCCTACCTAAATACATGCAAATGGATAAATTTTTTTCCTTGGCATCCACAGAGCCAGTTTGATGAAGCCTTTTGTATTTAAGAAAAAAAAAAGACTACCGATTGTAGGCAGCAAATTTATTATTTAGACAATCCACCATCTTTGCATAAACTATTGAACACAGCAAAATTTTTGAATACACGCACATGGAGTTTAAAGCTCCAACTTGGCAAATAAGGAGACAGACAGTAACAATAGTAAAATTACACAAGTTGCATCTATTTGGACATCTACAGCAGACAGGAATGGACACATATTTGGAATACATGAATGATCTGCAAATATAGCTTTTTCAAAGCCCATTAAACAATACAATTTCATATCAGCTGTAAACTAAACATTCTTTATTTGTCTGCTTCAAATGCACTAACAGATACAGTTATAACATTTTGATACCTGTTATTGGTGAAGTTATGAATTTGTGCCAAACTTCTTTAAAATTTAACAATGTCAGGCAACTTTTGTTAAAAGATATCTGAGGCTTGCTATCAAAATTCTGCTTGCTACAGTGCGTACAATTTGTAGCTTTCCCTCTTAAAAACCATTTTTATTCAAATACACTCAGAAGTTTGTCTAACAAAAGCATTTCTGCGTTTCACATATACTTCAAAAAGAAAAGAATTGGGCCTAAGCTAAAGCTTCCTTTAGATGCGTAACTGTGAAATTTGGCACCAAAAAAGAAAAGGTTTCAATTCTATCAGCTGAATCTATCGCAGTGTCTAAACAGGACCATTGCAGCATACTATTTTATAATGTATGCCAACCATCACTTTGATTATGAGTTTTACAAAGTCCTATTCACAAATTTAGAACCACGTATTATGTATAAATTTTGTCTGTTCCAGATGCCCTACAGATACTGCTTACATAATCGTTACACATGCTTTCATTGTGGAATTACAGTCGTAAATTTGATGCTCTGAATTTTTGAAAATTTCAAACTTTTTGTCAATATCTGTAGGAAAATTGCGGGCCTGTGGTTTCTACCCTACTGTGCCTAAGCCTAACTGTGATTACAGGGAACACAAAGTGAAACTGTATATGCACTAATGCTCTGGAATATGATAACGATAATTAAGGATATAGCCGAGAGAGCACCCCCCAAACCAACACCTATAACTTGGTTGAAAGGTAAACAAAAACCCGGGGCACTTCGCCGACCAAATAAAGATTTAAAAGAAAAGAAGACGTTCCGGCTCCCACACGGGAGCCTTGTTTTTTTTTCCATTTTTTAAATTATTTTTTTTAACCTGAGAACAAGGCTTCCGTGTGGGAGCCGGAACGTCTTCTTTTCTTTTAAATCTTTATTTGGTCAGCGAAGTGCCCCGGGTTTTTGTTTACCTTTTAACCATGTTTCATCCCGACCAGACGGGCTTCCGTCAAACACTGAACTTCACACCTATAACTGCTGAAAGACCAACTAACTACTATAGAAGCCAACACAAGTGAATGAAGAGTAAATGAAGTTCCTAAGGCAGGCATTCATAATGGGCATTCATCAAGATGAACCAATATTTCCATTCATGATGAAGGGAAAGGAGCAAAAGCAAAAGAAAAGGCAGTGCATGAAAAGTGGGAGGTGGACATCACATCCTCCATAGGATATGTGAATGGCTTGATTAATTAGCCGATGGCATTAGCTGTCTGTGCAATGCCTTTCTTGAACATTTATTATTGTACATTGAAAAAAAAATTGTAATCCACTGCTACAGTGATACCAATGTGCATGGTGCTTTATTGTAGCTGTGGTGCATAATGGCCTGCTATATGGAACTACAGGAAGTATAGTGTGTGTTGAAGTACACATACTCTCAAAGGAGGTCGGTGATGGCTAGCATACTGTCACCACAAGGATTTAAACCAATCCAAGCAAAGAATGTAGCGGTTACACTCTATTGGAATTAATTACAACATGTGTACCTGATCTAGCCCTGACAGCATGAATCAGTGTAATTTCTATTTATAACTACAGCGGTTGATGTGGAACATCCTTTTAAAGTGAAGCTGCAACAAGGTGCCAGTTGGTCATACATTCACAGCATCAGATAAATGCTCTGTGCTGCACAAAATCAAGAGCGCATTAAAAAAAAGGTAGGATACACAGCACACACAACATGAACATACACCACTCTGTGGCGTGTGCGCTCTGTTCCGTATTGAAGTTGCTCTAGGTTTGAGCGAAACAGTGCATTTATCTGATACAATTCATTCCAACTGCAGGCGCAATGTGGACAACGAGCTTAACAGCAAACAAGTGCATGATAGATTTTATTGGAATTTATGATATACGAATGAGAGACAATAGAAACACTCCCACTGTCCTGCCCTCTTCTTGAGAGCCACTGAAAACTGAGCAATGGAAAGGATTCGCTTTTTCCAACTAAATGTCCACTTTCGTGGACAAATCTCACGTAGTAAGGATTAACTGCTTCGCATGCTTATACAGCAAAATAAAGTGAAGAGACAGGTTCTGTTCTTTGTGCTGTGTTTTGGAGAACGCACCAACTTTGCTAGCTGTTCGTTCTTTCCAGCTGAATTCTGCCACTCTAAACAACTCGATCACATTGGTGGTATCCTACAGTTAGTGGGATACAGTAGAAACATTCAGCATGCAAGGAGTTTAATACACAACAACATGAGTCCTCCCAGCCAAGGACAAGTGCACTAATGAACTAGGCTGAATTAGAATACTGTATTCTGTCAATAATGCCTAGGCAGGGGTGACTTGTAGCTTGTACCATATTGTACCTTATATTATCTATTCCGATACAGCCGATGACACACAGTAAATGGCACTACATCTGCGATGAATTTACAAGAACAATAAGAATGTCATTCTATAGTCCTATAGCAAACAATCACAAATGCTGTAAAAAGAAAAAAGAAAGATACAGACAAAGCCTGTTAAAAGAACATTGCTTGTTGAAAGCACGCCCCTTCACACAAGGCCTTTATACTACTTGCAAGCACCTACACGTCAGCAATCCTTGATGCTGTTACACCAAAGCTTTTAGTCATTAACTTAACTTGTCAAGTTAACTAGTACTGTTGTAGCTACAGGTGCGATCAGTGTCATGTCTGCCCATCAGGTCATCAAAAAACTCCATTGTAGAACATGTTAAGGGGACTGGATAGTTTTCATGGCTTACTTTCTTTGAATAACCGCAGCTGACTCAGTGCAAGTGACTTTCCAAGAGACAAAAGTGAAGAACAGGGCACTGGCCTCAGGCAAGAGCCTTTGCCTTTAGATACCAGTTGACAGTTAAAGATGTGCATCAAATGTATGATCAATGTGCAACAGTAATCACTATGTTCATGCATAAGCTGCAAGTACTGAAGGACATGCTGAAGAACCCAGTAGGTTGTGCAGTAAGTAAATTTTAATTAACTTGCTGGATTGCAAATTTGACTGCTGTCTTTTCTTTCTTTTTGACTTTGTAACTGAGCAGTTATACAGAAGGTTTAAACTTATCCAAATTTATCCAACACTTATCCAAATTTTATGAAGGAAAAGTCACATTTGACAATTACCAATATAAATACAGTAGACTCCTATTAAGAATACCTCTGTTAGCTAATTCTCTGATAAGTTGAAAACTTCAAGAAACTTCATTTAGTGTTTTTAGGTTCATTGTACTTCTGTTAAGTTAAACTGTTCATAAAGCAAACTAACTTGGAAGGTCCCCTAGTGCTTTCCATTACAAGGAGTCAAGTGTTATTAACGAATATATTACTTATGACATTCGTCTTCTTGCACACACCTAAATGCTGACTCCCATATTTGTGTGTACCGCCAATATTTAATGATATCAAAAGAAAGTTTGTGCCATTACAGGTTCTAAGAGATAAGTGCGCAACTACAACTACCTACAGTACCACCTCAATCCCATTAGTAGTTTTACGCAAGTGTTTTACTTTAGCATGACAGCCATCGCAAAGTGTTAAATACAAGGGACGTTCCAAAAGTAAGTTCTGTCATTTTTTTGAAATAGAAGGTGGTGCACCAGATGAAATCAACAATCGGCATAAGAATCCACGCCCATTGCTGGTTCAACAACGGAAGGAGCATCAGCAGAGGAGGAATGAAGCATGTGCAGAGCGCCGAACAGGAGAGAGCACCAGCGTGCCTGAGGTTATTAGAGTACAAATCACGATGGTAATCAGACTTGTTCTGACAATGTGGTCACCAATGGAAGTGCGTACTGTTATTTGGTATGAATGGGCACCTGTTCTCTGCACTGAAAGCCGCACTCTCATGACATCACTTCCACAACAACGCTGAGATGGAGCAGGCTGTGCGGCAACTCCTTTTATCGCAGGGCACCAAGTATTACCAGAGTGGTTTCTTCAAACTGATTGCACTCTACGACAAATGTCTCAATGTCAGCAACAACTATGTGGAAAAATAGTGCAAGATGCATAGTTCATGATGCCATGGTGTACTTTTTGGGGCAATAAAGTTTCCGTGTGAAAATAAATGACGAAACTTACTTTCGGAATGTCCCTTGTGCTTTAGATATTTCGCAGACGTACCATGGTATAATGAAATCGAAACCATATGTAAGGACTGTTGTTAGCACTACGTCATCATTTAACAACACTGTGCTTTTTCATGAACAGGCACTCTTTTTATTATTTTTTGTAAATACAGTATCTTCAATTGAAGGAGTCATGAGTGTGCACTATGTAAACCAACCAACCAACAGCAATAATTGGAAGTTTTTACCAAAATGATTTTGTAGCTGACTCATCAATTCTCAAAGTGACGACCAGCTCACAAAGCCATGGGTGCATCACAGTAGACAACATTTTGAAGAACTTGTAACTAACATGGCTTCATATTAAATATTGCTAGCTCCTCAAAACATCATGGACTTAACTTTACATGGTAGACCCATGTCAGGCAATGGTTATGACGTCAAGGACTAGAAACAGAATGTGGCCAGTTGTTAGTAAAAGATAAGATGAATGTATTATTAAGCTTGTGCATAACTATGATATGGCAGTCATCAATATGCTCAGTATGCCTCTGAGTTATGTGTATTGGTTTACTGCTAGGGATGAGCTGGCAATAAATGTCATCACATATTCACAGCTCCCGAAACAAAATTTACAATGACAAGCTCAAAACAACGAACATGTCATGTCCTCTATTTCCTACTTATGCTTAGAAAGTACAGACAAACACAAAACCTTAACAAGCTTTCAGCTGTGCCGTAAAAAAACATGCATGACGAATTATGGAGATTCATTCATATTACCTATGCCTTTATGCACACTTCATGACCATATGCAATAAGCACAATGAAAGAAATATTTGAATATAACTTGTAAGTAGCAAAAAATGTTAAAACTTAAGAAAGCGAAATTCAAGAGCAACCTAACTTCCCTACTGTGCTGCTACGAAAGCTCCAGGACTGAAAGCTGTTGGTGCAGCTACACGCAAGCAAGATAATGAAGTTGTGTTTTTCCCTATACGCCTTGTGTGCAGACATTCAAAAGCGAATTTCAACAAGCTATGTTCCCCTAATAAGTTACCAAATCCAACGTAAAAAAAGGTTATACATGTCAACCTCACACATTCATGAACGTGAAAGTGAACCACGTTGTTTAAAAGAGAACAAACTGCTGACTTCGTCCATAAGCGACCTGTCCAAGGCTGGTTGTGACCCACACGTCAGGCCCCGTGGGCACCCAAGCATACACAAACATACACACATAAAAAATATATATATATATGAACCAAGCACAGCCACACTGGCAACTTTCACAAGAACAGGCTGTATGGATACACACCTTTCCATCATCAATTTCCTCATCAAAGCCACGGCTGAAACAGCCATACTAAGGAAGATAAAGAAAATATGCATCAAAAATCTAGGGTGAGCTGGCTGCAAATCAAAAGCCAAACCCATCCCTCTACTGTTTGCTATATATAAGCGATCTTATGGGTGTATGCACTTATTACAGACTCATTTGCAGTTGTGAAAAAGGAAGAAAAAAAACTATTATTATATCAGACACTAAAAACAAAATACTTAAAATAAAGTGGATAGTAAGCTTACAAGAACCGATGACAAGATTTTGTGCAGTACATACACCTGCTAGTGTGTGCTCATCCTTGTTTTTTAACAATCACCCCAAAATATGATCGGTATAAATGATCAGTGGCCACAGTGGCAAAATCAAAACAAACGGCACAGCAGTTTGCAAGTGTTAACAGCAAGAGTGTCAGGTCTTATCTTGACTCTTCAATCGTAGTGCCTAAGAGAAATGCAAGCAAGGTAGGCCAGAAGGGATCACTTTTTAACACTGCAGTGATGGGAATAATGCTCCAATTGCTACAATCTGCTACACTTCATTAAAGCAGCTACATCCATGCTACACATAGGAGAAACTTTTCCAAGACTGCTCCAGGACGAGCCGTCGAGCACAATCTCAGAGGACACAATGAAAAGGATCCGCGGTCAATGCCAGGTGGCGGTCACTCCCACCTTATGCAAAGAGTGCCATTGCATCTCCTGCCATTCATAAAGTCAAACGAGCTAATGGGTCACTGAGATAATCCAATCCAGAACGTGTTAGTGCATGTTCGCAGTTAGCCATTTGGAAACTATGTGCTATAGTTGTGGGTTGTGCATAGTTTAGGATGAATTTTAGTCGAGCCTAGTAATGTACAAACAGCCCATTAGGAGTTGTTGGTGTGTCCCACATGCATACTTCGTATGGAAAAGGGGTTCCTGAACCTACGATGAGCACTTCGCGCGTTCGGCCAGGTTAGCCAGATAACCAGATCCAGCTATGCTCAGCATGGAATTGCTCTATGCAACTGCTACATTTCGGGACACCTGGTGGGATATAACGGAACTGAAATGCAAAATTTGTACGTATCGAAGCTACGCGGCGCATATAGTATTACATCACGTGTCAAATGGCACGATACGATGCTAATGATGATGGCGATGATCTAATGGCATTCCTTTTGAAATGGGATGGTGAAAAACAGTCGCCTAGCCTGCTTGAATTAATCAGGGATGCCAAATATGTTTTTCAGTATATCAATATTTATGAGAAAATGTTCCAAAAGCCAGGGGAACTCATGCTTCAAAGTGTTGTTTTCACTGGCTTTACTTAACGAAAAATAACAAAAACATAGACGTTTCGCCACCTATGCGGGTGGCATCGTCAGTGATGCTACGAAAGCCACCCATGCTACACGTGCCAAGACAGAATTGGTTGATCATTGTTTATCAAAGGGACACATGTTCGATTTTAACAATGTAACCACACTAGCACGGGAACACCGATGGGGCCCAAGAAAGTACGTAGAATCATGGTTCATCCGTTGTAATCAATCTTCATGTAACTCTAACCGTGGCCCCCTGCTGGATGTTTACGGCAGTTTCATAGATAAATAGGATGTATTTCTCATTTGTTGCCATTGTGTACTGACGATGCCACCCGCATAGGTGGCGAAACGTCTATGTTTTTGTTATTTTTCGTTAAGTAAAGCCAGTGAAAACAACACTTTGAAGCAATCAATATTTATACATCTCCATTACCTTCTCTTTCTCCCTCAAGACTTCCCTATCTACCTTGTCCTGCTACCTGTGCAACTGCAACATGAGGTGCCTCCTGGTGTAATAACATACAACTGCAATGCAAAGGGCGCACATATAGACGCCACATGGCACGCATCTCAGATCACAAGGCAAGTGGCACGATAAGATGATAATGATGATGATAATTTATTGGCATCCCCTTTGAAATGCGGCAGAGACATCATCACTTAGCCAGCTTGATTTAACCAGGTACATAATATATTTTCTAGCGTTCCTGTATACATGTCTTTAAATTCTTTTTCTTCCCTGAACATTCTTAACTGTCTTGTACTGCTACCTGTGCATGTACTACATGGTGGCACCCTACCTCGTGTAATAATATGCAACTGCAATGCAAAATGTGCACGCATCGATGCTATGCGGCATGCATGTGACAGTGTGCCTCACATGCTCGGACGCGTTTATAGGACATGCTTTCGCGGAATGCTAGCGAGCGCTGGTGTGGCTCCGTGGGAGAGTAGCTGATTGCCACTTAGCGGGCCCGGGTTCAATCTTGGCGGGAAGTTAGTATTCTTTTTCTCATTCCCGGTGATAGCTGCTACAGACACCAGACACCGGCGGCAGAAGTAGCAGTGGTGGACACCATTGCCAACCAATATGGCTATTGGAATGAGCCTACAACAGCTTACGCTGAAAAATGCTTGAATGGTCATCCCGCATGCAACGCGACTCTATTGCAAAGAGTTTTGTGTGCTTTTGTGCAGCTTGCTTTACCAGTGGCGAAACGCGGGTGTTCTCTTCTCCGAGCATGCTCGTTGACTGAATGTGGCCACGTGATGGTTGTAATTTGTTCACGAATGGTCAGGTATATGGATTATCTTACTTTAGAATAGTCCCAATGATATGTGCCAGTACTCTGGAACCATTTTTGACATACAGGCATAGCTTCTGAGACATTTTTGATTGCTACAATATCTAGTCCAAATCGTCATTTTTCCTGCTAAAAACACTGACAAATGAAAATGGAAACACAGAAGTATGCATGGGCAGGATGCAGTGTTTATCAAAACTTGAACATCACAAAAACAGCTCAAGTCTTCAAGCTGTGATAAATGTGTCTTGTTCTCATTTTCTTGTTCCCATACTTCAAGATGAATCCATAGTGTTGCTCACTAGAGTTCTTGCTTGCAAAGCGTGACAGGTAGCCAGCATCAGAGGCTGACCTGCCCATATTAGGACATCATTGTACTCTCGCATGCTATATCCATGTATTAAACCAGGCTAATAACTTGACACTCTCACTAGTAACCTTTCTTGCAAACTGCAGCATCGCAGAGTATGATTTCACCCCTTTGGTTATCAGTCACTTGGGCCAATTGTTCTTATGGTAGTGAGTACACAATCTATTCTAGTCATTACAAAACTGCCCAGGGCTCTCATTTCATGCTATAACAATGCTCAAAACACATTACCAAGTAGTCACTGAGGAAACGATGTCAAGGAAACAGATGTTAGTTAAGGACAGTGATACTCTAGAGTACATGCATTTTGTGTGCACTTATTTCATTGTTTGTTATACTACAGCGTTAACATTTGACACTTTCTTTCCCTATATATTCTGGTGAGTGAGAGCTATAGTGGTTAATGCCCTGGCACAAAGTGGCACAAACATAGTAATTTCACATTATTACTCTAAGGACTCCATATAACAATTATTGAAACAATCCTACAGAAAAAATTTCAGAGTGTTCACCATGGTTTAGGTGAAGCTCTTGCATGACTAAGATAATTATGTTTCCAAGCACATCAGAGGGCCTCTCAACAGCCAAACTAATAAAACTGAATTGAAATATCCACCTGCTATGTCATAAGTTACCCAAATTTTATGTTACCTGCCATGATTTATCAACTTAGGGTAATAAGACTTAGTTCCTGTAACTAGGTCAATGATAAAGCAGGATGAAGGACTAAGCTTGCACAGGAAACTTGCTTTAATGCATATACTAAGCTCTGGCAACATAAGAACATTAAGGAAAGCATTCTAATCTAAAGCTGTATGCCGAACTTGTATTGGTGCTGTCAAATGAACATCCACAATATAGAAACTTTGAGTGCACTTCAAAACTAAATCTCTGCAGAATGCATCATTAAAAATTAAATTATGGGCTTTTAGGTAACAAAACCACAATTCAATTATGAGGCACACTGTAGCAGGGGACTAAAGAATAATTTGGACAACCAAGGGTTCTTTAAAGCACACGGATGTTCGCGCATCTTGCCACCATCAAAATGCAAAAATACATTATGTAAAATTTATTGCGATGCTCTGCCAAGATTTTAAAAAAAAGAGCCAAAAAACGTACATTAAATGGACTCCTTTCACCCTGAGCTACTTATCAATATTTAGCTTGGTTCACAGATACAAGAATGATTGGATCCATAAAGAGTGGTACTGGTCAACAAATGACATTTACCAAGCATTTTTGGTGCACACAAGTACAACAGAGAGGATGTCTACAATGACATGCAAGGTGAAGGCTTTGCTGTCTAGCAGCACAAAGTGACAAAGTCAAAGCCAGGCATTCAACTCTACCTCAGTGGAATGTGTTTTTTAAATATCTGCCAGGCATGCAGTACAGCTATGGTCATCGAGTACTGTCCGCTTACTGAGGGTTGTTCAGGCTTAATAAAGCTAAACCTGTTTTCAGACATTACATAAGAAATGTCAGTGAGTTATAAGTTTGGCCCATTAGGAACAGTGGTCGTCTTTCACCAACATGAACGGGTCTCAACAAATTCAACCGCAGCACTCAATGAGCATTCAAACTGCGTGTGTGACATTGGTGTTGCATGCCTGTCATGTGCACAAAACTAATGTCTTTTCCAGTGAATGCATTTGTGTTCATGAGGTGCCACTACTGCCGGAAACCGCAACATGACAAACACTGAGGTCACATGCAAAGCCAGCTGCATCACATGAGAAAAAATAATGTTTATTGCCAATCAAATGCTTATTCTGTAAATATTTATTACATTTTTAAACACTGTGTTGACTTTATATTAGAGTTTCAGTAAATATAGCAAAGCTAAACCCTAACGAATCAAAGCAGCAAACTTGTGTCTGAGGCAAACATAATGTTGCCACCTATTGTGAACACCAAACTGTGGAACAATGTAGTGTATAGTCCCGTTTTCGTGTGAACACAAGCAGCACTTTTCTAGCAACCCTGGCCTTTGTGCCAAAAATCAACAAAAGCATGAATTTGTGGAAAATACTGGAGGTGAGCTACAACAATACTGCACCAGGACCATAACAAATCACTTGAAGCATTGTTGATAGTGTAACACTTCCCTAGCATTCAGCAGTGCACCAATGTTAAAATTTTTGTACGCATGACCAAACTCACATTTACTTCCCCCCTTACAAGAAGTATGATGTTTCATTTCATTCATTCATTCACTCAAAATACCCCCAAAAGCCCTCATTCCGAGGGTATTACATGGCGGGAGGGGGGTGAGGCTTTGCCACCTAGGCATTGGTCACAGATTATACATTGTGCTAACAAAACAAAAGAAAACAATATAATATAGAGTAAAAACATAGGTGTGTAAAACATGAGTTGTAAACAAAGGTTGAATAGAACACATTAGGACATATTAGGAGAAACATAAGGCCACCGCCATGAAAAGCGAACAGCAACAGATCATTGGGCGAAAAAACACTGTAAAGTCCAGGAATAAAATATTAATAGTAACAAGATTAGGTGGCAAGTCGTGAGCGAATTACATCCTGAAACTTAGTCAAGCCGGGTTCTGTGGCAATGTCTGATTGTAAGTCGTTCCATTCAGTTATTGTGCGCAGTAAAAACAAATATGCACAATGGCATAACTGCTGGTGACTGAAAGAATTCACCATGAAGTGAGGGATGGTGATAAAGCTTATGGGAAAGTGATAGATAGGAAATTTTACGGCAATGTGCTAAGTTGTCAACCTTTGTTTTATTCTTTAATGAGGTCACACTGGTGTAACGTGAATAATCCAAAAAATGAATCATACAGCGTGGCTTTACAAGGCTTAGATGTTACTGATGATATAAGTTTGTTTGGGATCCCAAATGGCAGACACTTATAGTAGTTTAGGAAAGATTAACGTGGTGTATGCTAGCTTTATAATATGCATTAGGGCTTCCTTTATATTATGTTTAAGTCTGAGAGTACGGTTAGCAGAAGCAAAGCATAAGATTAATATGATTATTCTATGATAAGTTTGACTGAATATTGATGCCAAGATACTTGTCAGTTGTAAGTTATGCATTGATAAAATACACCATCATCTGCAAATAGTCTGATATTAGATGTCACGAAACTGGGTAAACCATTAATACAGATTAGAAAAAGTAAAGATCCAAGTACGCTGCCTTGTGGAACTTCAGATGTAACATCAGCATATCATGAGTTAGAATTGTTAACTGATGTAAACTGAATTCTAGACGAGAGAAAATTGCTCATCTGCGCAATTACATTACAGTGAATGTTAAGTTCTGAAGTTTAAGTAACAACCTATGGTGTGAAACACGACCAAAGATTTTTAAAAAATCTAGAAAAAAAACAATTCTGCTCTGTTATGTGCATCTAAGGCACTAACATCATTATCATTCATAATCCTTGAACATGCAAGTGAGTTCCCTAAACTCTTTGAACAACAGATGTTTACAGCCAATTGCTAATGTAATCAAATCTTGTTGTTGTAGCAGTGAACAAACAGCACATGTGGTTCCTTGGAAATGACATTCACTGGAAAAGACAATTGCTGAAATGCGGATATAGAGGAATGCCTTAACATAAATTGCATGCACCGTGCTACTGAATTGTGTCCTCCCTTATTAAACTGCAGATTTGCAGTAGTGACTGGAAGCATCAACTCCCAATATATTACTGCTTTTTAGAAGAACCTCTCTACACTAAGGAAGCCTTGATGCAAGGGTGCTTCCTGACTTAAGAAACATTTCGACGTAACGAAAGAGAAGGTGTGCCTGTTAAAGCAATTGTCCTTTCTAGTTAGACAACTGTCAAATTACCTGTTTTGCATACACCCACTCCATACGCCATACCTATTTCACCAAAAAAAGAAGAGAGAGTGTTATCCATGCATAGCTCTCAATGGAAAGGTGTGAACCGCAATACAACAAAACAATGTAGAAGTGGTCAAAACAGGGACTGATGTAAGTCTTATTATAAACGGGAGCAATGTGCATAATCAAAATAATATATGAGAAAAAAAGAATGTGTAAGGAAAGTATGCACATGCCTTACTTAAGTTAATTTTTTTCCACACCCATGGCTACTTGCTACTTCCATAAATGGACGAAATATAAGAACACTGAACTAATTTAGACTGGCAGAGTATTCTTTCAAAACTTTACATTTCTTTTTAAAAAGCGACGTTTATTACTGGTGGAAAACACAAGGCCAAACGTAGGCTTCTTTTTATTATATGCCACATCCAAATGGCAATAGATTTCAGCATCGTTTCATAATTTTGTAAATATTCACATAACTATCATAAGCTCTCAACATGCTCCCAGCAGCAGTGGAACCCTTCTTTTCAAACTCACTATAATCCCTTTTCATTGACAAGCAAGTAGTGAGTCCTAAGCACCCACTTTCATAACCCATAATATCATGGAAGAATTGGTACAGAAATGTCACGGTCGGGTTGCAGCTCCTGTGCCTCTGATGTTCTTCTGGCCTGCCAAGCCTCGGACCATAATGAGACTAACCTGGGGTAATATTTTATAATGAAATTGCGCAGTACACAAAAATACCTTCGTTACGCCCAATATTAGTTACAAGCATATATTCGTTACATGTTGGTATTGGCAGGAAACATTTTAGACTCGCTTCCTTGTATCTAATTTTCATTATGTAAGTATTTTTAATTTCTCACTCTAATCCCTTTTTAACATTTTCCATTGGCTCGCACAACACCACACTGCCACTAAAGCGACAATCCATCCCCTGTACAACGAATGAATACAACTGTAGAAATGTAATCCTTAAAATACATAGCTCCCATTTAGTATTCCAGAACTGCGACCTACTCCCATCTAGCTTTACTTAATAAAGTCGAACCTCGATATATCAAATTATTGGATGTACCAAACTAAATATAAAATTTAGTTTGCCATTCTTTATTTCAATGGAGTATTCTACTACTACAATGAAATTAAAATTGTAGCATCCAACTCGGTATCTGTTATAGCAAAGCAAAATTTTGTCTGCAGGTGTTTGAAAATATATATGCTGGTAACAATAATGTCAAAAACAGACAATGAATGATTTTTCAGAGGCCCAATTTTTTTCAAACTTGTGGAGTTAATTGGACTTCCTTGTGGCACCGCCACCTACAACTAGAATGTTTCAGGCACGAAACCAAAAGTTTGGTTGCCGACTCCCAATGAAACAGTGCCGGTTAAGCATTGTAGCCTAGGTAGTGTGGCTGGCAGAGCGCCTGGTGACAAGCCGCCACAAGAAGCTCGGTGTCAATATGTTCGCACTCAGAAATATCTTATCGGCAATTGAATACGAGACAGACTCAAAGGCTAGACTGACAGCATAGTAGCGGAGTACGTATCCACATGCACTCCTCTCCATAACCAAAAGGTCTGCCCACGGTGAAACTTAGCAATAGCGAATTGAAATGGCCCACACGGCACGCGCGTGCTTGTTTTAACCAGCGGCTTGACTGGTAGACGGCAGTCGGCCAACCAACGCGCCGATCCCGCATGTAACACCGATCGCACGGCTGTGTGTTGGGCGCACGTATCGTATTTTTGCCCCTATAACCCGCAGCTAGAATTCGACAAATTTAACAGTGAAGTCAGTACGCCAATTATAGGTAAACTTCGCCTCGAGGTGTAGTGGCTTCACAGCAGCGCACAACGCGCTGACATGAAGCCGCACATCAAGGCAAAGTCCTAGGTAACCCCCGCCCCCCCTCCCGTGTGTTGAAGCTCCCTCTCCCCCTTTCACCTTCGCCCATGCTCATTTTCTTTCTGGCTCGCGCCGGCGAGCCAGAACTAAAATCACGAGAGCTGCCCTCGATGTCAGTCCTTCACAGCGTAGCAGATTATGAGCGTCCCTGAAGAGGTAGGGGATAGAGTCACTGGCCGATGATATGAAGTTGAAGAGCCGTGCACCGGCGAGACTATTACTGAGATAGCAATTATATGGACACTCTAGGCGCATTTTTGCCGTCACCGTGGTGTTCCGTATAAAGTCGAAGAGCGATAACACCGTCGCCGCGCGTCGTATGCCGTCTGTGCGAGTGAAAGCACGCGAGGGAAGCCGACGATCGCGGCTCAATCTGGCGCGCGCGCGAAAGAAGAAAGCGGGAGCGCGAACGCGCAGTCTTCCATCGCGCGAAGGACCGTGCGGGGATAAGAAGGGGGGGGGGGGGTGCGGTGGCGTTGTGCCGCGGCAGCAACTGCGCATTTCGCGACCAGGCGCAAGTGGAACAGACGATCGCGGCTCAATCTCGCGCGCGCCATATATTGAGAGAAGCGGGGAGGCAGCGTGGGAGGGAGCGGGGGCGCGGTGGCACGCGCCGTAAGTTGAAAGGGGTCTGCAGACGGCTCATACCTTTGTGCCCGCTCTGTTCTCGCTGCTCCTGCGCTGAAGCGATAGGCCACAGTAAAAGGTCACTTGGCTGGCTGCCGCCGCCGCGCTTGCCCAGACCAGCTTTTTGACAGCGAGTATCCGCGCTCATCGAATGTGATGTGTTTATTTTTGCTTGTGAGCGCTGACACCATGGATGCTTGTTAAATCAGTTAGTAAATTCAGTTAGTTCCTAGTTCATACGGCCGATAAACCTTCTACCCTTACTTCGTATAGCTGTATACGCATTTACTATCGCAATCGATGCTTCCTTCACCTCTGGGGCGAAACTGCGACATTTTATAAGTATTTCAGCGTTGTAGTGTGCAGTTCTTCCTGCGGATTATACGCGCGTTTTTTTTTCTATTTTGTTTCCGGGAGTTGTAATTAGGTATGCGCGTTTTGCGACGGCGCGAGTTATACGCGGTAAAATAGCGCATTTATTGTTGCTCCCGTACCTCGTATCGGCA
Source organism: Dermacentor albipictus (assembly GCF_038994185.2). NCBI lineage: Eukaryota > Metazoa > Arthropoda > Arachnida > Ixodida > Ixodidae > Dermacentor > Dermacentor albipictus. The sequence continues at coordinate 158,426,960 of NC_091824.1, read as the reverse complement.
CGACACGGTGCCAACGGAGCATCAAAATCTGCAGGAGACCTTCTGCTGGCCCATCCCAGCCATCCCGCTTGCGTCATAGACCTCTCCGCGATATTTTTCGACAATATCTGCGTGTATGGTTATAACGCAAGTCGGACATAACGAAGGTATTTTCGTGGCCGATGCAACTTCGTTATACCGAAGTGTCCCACCCTAATTACATTACGCAGTAAATTACCCTTGAGCACACTTATGGCTGCGCTTTCCATATATGCTTTGCTGCGGCATAAAGAAGGTAGCAGAAGCTCAATATGAATGCTGTATTACATCAAAACCAGCTTCCCACCTATCATTTGAGTTAACAAAAAAACTTTTTAAAGCTAGCTACATTAACCAGAAGCAAACAGGCTGTGCAGAAATAGGTCTTTTGTGCCTTAGACATGATGAAATTGTCGTTGAATATAAGCAACATCTAACAGGCAACAAAAGTCAAATTACTCTTTGGCAGGTGACACTTCAACTGCTTTCATTGTGAAAATAAAATTCCTTAAATGCTTAACCAGATTTAGTTATGAGGCTCAATGCTTTAAGCAAATGCATAAAGCTCTGCAACATAGACTAAACTAGACACCAAGACACACTAAGGAGTGCTACACAGCAGAAGAAAAGCCATGCACAGCAGCCAGCATGCAGAAATTGATGTTCGCAGGCTTGGCCACCACACTACAAAATACAGAAAGCGTTGTGACGATTAGCAGCTACTTTTTTTTGTCCAGACAAAGCTAACATAACCAACGCTGCTCATGCTGTGCAGTTCATTTAGACTATCATTCTGGAAAAATTTCAAAACAGCTACACTGCAACACTGCGCCATTGTAACGGCGACATACATTATTTGGCCATGCCGCAGCAATAGCTACAGAAACGATTGCAGTGTTCAATATAAGTAAAAAAAAAAAATTGGCAGATACACTTAAGACTGCTTACATGGCGAAAGCATTATATTGTTTGAAAACCTTAGAATGTCATGAACACGCTCACTTTATACACTCATGACGTGGCGCCACCTCCTTCCCACTGGCTACACCATCACGTGCCCAATGACGCACGCACTAGGCACACCTTTAGTCAGCCAGAACCGTGAAGCCGCCGTGGTGTCGGGGAAGCGTGCTCGTCTTGCACCCCGCAGGCCCGGGCCCAGTTCCCACCCAAACCTAAATGTACCAAATTTTCTTTTCAAATCCATTAATTTAGCTTGTTTACAGGAGAGGGAGTAAAACATCTTTATACCTCCCTGAAAAATTTCAAGTCAACTCGAGCATTCTTTGATGTGCTTTTACTGTTTGCGGAGTCGGCCATCTTTGGCACCCCCTTTAGGTCACGCCGACGTGAACGAATTTTCGCGTAACGGTGCATATAATGCTTTCGCATTAAAATGAAAAAAAGTATATTCTGGAACATCAGTTCAGCAGGCAGTACTATAGTACTACCTGCATATTTCAAATGCAACAGGACATTTTATCTTTTTTTCAGCATGTGCTTGTACAAGCACACACCCAATCAATAGAAGCCCTGAAAGGCGTTAAATAAGCCACTAAAGCCACAACTGAGTTTTAAATTTGCACCACACATAGTGTGCGGCAACATATTGTCACGCGACTTTCCACAATACACGACCCGTGTGATGAGCTAAGGCGCCAAATGGAAGAAAATATGGCCAAGTCTATCGCAACGCAACCACTCGCAAGGAAAAGAGTGCTACGCAAAAGCAGACACGCAACTCACCTCTTCGAGCGTCATCATCTTGTCACCATGCTTGAACACGTGGTCCTCAGAATGCATCTTCATCATTTTCTTGATGAAGCGGAGCAGATGCTTTTGATTCATGCACGACGCAGCGTGAACGTGAGTGTCCACCTGTACCAACCAACATAATAACAAGTATTAGCTAAGCACAGGACGCGAACTCAGCCGTGAACCGACAGCAAATCCGAGTGTCAGATTATGAGAATTCAAGCTGGGATTAATTTGACAGATTTCAGAACAGTATCTCCGGTTTAACTCATTCAAAAGGTCGAAGAAAATACGGGCCGAGTCATACCAAAATGACCCATATCTCCGTAAATCAATGTTTGCCTTTGGCTCTGGTGTCGTGCAGCAAAACTAGACATCGCACTGACATGGGGAGTTGGAATTGCCATGGCAAAGAATCAGCGCACAACGTCATCGTTCCGGTTGTTTGTGTCATTCCTGCGCCGATTCGCCATTATCACTTAGAAAAGCGAACTTCTCCACGTAACACGTCTTCCCAACACTTTCATGTATCACTCAGTTTTGCCCAACGAGACCAGGGTCGCAACGCTGCAGCGATGCTTTCCGTTCGATTCTATGCTACTCTTATCATCCGCCATTCACAGACGGCTGATCCCACTGAAAGCGCGGGCGGAGCGTCGCTCTGACCATTGACGAGGCACGAAAACAGCGAAAAGGAGCAGCATGAAAAAACGCATCGCTACAATATCGCGGCACCGCTGAAGCTCTCGACTTTTGATGAAAAGGATGTCACCCGGAACATCGAAGAGGTCGCACGAGATGAACTATAGCACTGGCTTATCACAGCATTCGAATGCAGAAACAAAAGGCCCAGCGCAGGAGACCACGAGGTGGGGAGCGGCGAAATGCTGGGCGATTGGTAATTAACTTCCAGGTTAATGACGTGATACTTTAACAACGGTCAAATTCTTGTCAATTACTTGGATAATGTTACGTGAGACAAATGAACCACGCACGTCGTTTTAAAATGTTGCGTGCGATCGCCAGGCGGGAAGTGCCGTGTTCTCGTTAACCAATTACCAGCGGGATAACGAGTGCAGTTTATTATCTTCGTTAGCAGATGGACTTTCCAGAGCATGTCACGACGTTGATTGCAACCCTTAAGTGGCTACAAATAAATACGAGGAGGTGGCTGTTTTGCGAACGCCACGTTTTCCACAGTATCGACGAGCGATGAGACGATCGACCGTCAAACTGCGTACTTGTGCTCTCCGCACCTCTACCAGGCTTTAGAGGCGATGTACAAGCGCATCGAGTTGACGAATTCATCGATCAATCTGTAGATTAAAGGACAAGCAACCCCGTGCTGGAAAAAAATATGCCTACCCCTAGCCGCAGATAAATGCAGCAGCGTTGTGGCTCAAAACATACGTGCCTTTCTGATGTTGTAGAAATCACGATGAGGGACTGCCTTCTGGGCTGCCAGCTCGCGCAGCTCGTTGAGCAGCACGTGCAGCTGGAATTTGGACGTTAGGTAGCTGAGCCGCCGGTAGCAAAATGATTTACTGAAAATAAAAAAACAAAAGATTATATATATATATATATATATATATATATATATATATATATATATATATATAAGGAAAAGAGATGCGACGGTGCAGGCGTGGTTCTACCGTGCACGAATCGGGAAAGTAACATGCATGACAGCCAGAACGTGCGCGGAGCGGTCAAGACCAGGAGACGGATTCAGCAAAAACGACGTACAGATGGAAGCTCTCCGAACGTGTACTGTCGCGGCGGTACGGTTCCTGCCAAAAGCGGGGAGAAGTGCTGTGCCGTGCCGTACGATGTAAGCTGACAGACACGCGAACACGTTTTCTTTTTCTCGTTTTTTGTTCGTGCGCTACTTTTATTTTATTTTACCTCGAGTAGCGGAAGTCGTGTCATAGTTTGGCCGAAGTACAGCTATAGGCATGTGCAGGACTATGGACGGACTATGCGCACGATCACAGGATTGTATATGTAGAACTGCAGGATTGCGGGATTTCCTGCACATTCTCGCACATAATTTTAGTTCTCAACATTCCCACTAATTCATGCGCTCTCAAAGTATCTACTAAATTCACGCACTCTTAAGGAAGTGAAGAGGGAGGGGCGGGCACATGGCTTCTCTCCGTGCTACAACCACCAATCTACCGTGCGCAAACCTGCACGTGCTACCGCAGTCACAGTAATCGTTGCTGTGCGGACGGTCGATTCAGCACTGACAGCTATAATGAGGCCTCCTGCGTGACACTATCAGTTCCCCTATATAGCAGTGCCGACAGCTCTTGCTTCTTTCCGTTTGTTCGGTCGCACTCGACACGCTATCGGACGCCAGTCACGTCACTGCAGCGGGAGCTTAGAAAATCGAAAGGAGAAAAAGAAAGTATGCGTTAGCCCAGCCTCAAAGGTCCATCGCCATGTGTCAGGAAATACGCATCATGGAATACCGGGCGAGTCCACCTCACGCACATCGTGCGGTCCGCTGATAGCAAAGCAGAATAAATACTGAATCGCTAAAGAAAAAAGTAATATGCGAGACTGGCTCGTCCAACATAAGAAGCCGTACGTTCAGTAAAGAGCGTTGCTCGTCTTTTCATGCTTGGAGCATAAGTTTTGCATCATTCTGTCCAATCCCATAGCCGCCATAATTTGACTGCGGTCTCCACAGGCGACTTAATATGGCAACATTACCTCGACAGCGTCACGACAGACCATTATGATTGTCCTAAGCTGCAAACAAAGAGGGTGCGTGACTGGATCTCATGTGACCTCGAGGGTGGTTGCTCACTGAGCTGGTTGGCACAAAGAGCATCATAAAGCAATAAGCGAGGACACACTAACCACACAATAAAGAAGAGTAACATCCGTTTTTCCTTCCTCTCTTTTGCGACATCTTCGCCTTACTTTCATGCAAGTGTCACTTCTCCGGTTACCCCTTCGTGACCTAGAGTGTTTAGAGCAACTGACACGCTGGCGAAAAGTTGGAATGAAAACGACACGCCAGCAAACGTGCACGCTGACGATCAGCGGCTACAGGTTGGGTGTTCCACTCACAGCGGTCCGTCGGCGATCATGGCGCACATGAGGTTGAGGTCGTTGATGAACTGCGGCAGGTTGACATAGGGAAAGTCCATGGGCTTCTCGGCCGCCATGTCCTCCTTGTTCTTGTAGACGTGTACCACGCCATTGTGCATGCGCAATTCGCAGTTCATGCTGGGAAGCACTTCGCAGTTCCACGGGTCCGTCACCGTGGGTACGCTGTAGAACGGGTGGTCTGTTCGCCCCAGAAATTGAAGCAATCAAGTGACGCGCACGTGGACATGAACTCCAAAAGCGAGACGCTCTAGAACGCCTTCAAAGCAGCACACGTGTAAGGCAGCTCATGCTCGATGCACTCAAGCGACGACAAGGGCCTACGTAGCTTAGAGTGTACAGCAGAATGAGACTTCCGAAATCCAAAACATGCACTACCGATCTTTATGGCTGGCCATCGCTGCGCCCGTCTCATTACCTGTGCCGAGGTAATGACACAGGTAATGACACAAGTGCGGCGACATTTCCAGGATTTCGCATGATTATCTTCTTGGACACGCTACAAGGCAGTAAACGTTCTGGGTTGGAACAAACCAGCAGAGCAAGCTAAAGACGCGAAAAGTAGCAAATAACCTAAAATCTCGCTATTATCTTTTATTAACAGTTTTAAGTGTTACAGATCACGTTAGGACCGCCCTGCAAACCATGCGCGGACACATAATGTGTGATTAATAGTTATTCTACAGTTACTCTCATTTCGACCTTTAATGCGAAGAAGAAAGTACACAAGCAATAGCCTGTTCAAATAAATTTTGCGAAACGCTGCTACTACCAAAAATATTGAAATTAACTTTTGTAATGAGCAATTAGGCACTGTAATAAATTAAGTCATCAAGTGTGGCATGATCTTCATCCTAAGAAAAATGATAAAATGCAGGCAGACTAAAGCATCTGTGGTGCTCCTGACAGCTCGGAGAACATTAGGCAGCTCATAAAAGGGGATAAAGTTCAGACTATTAATTTCTATACTTTTACACATCTGCAGTGCACAGTTCTCAGCGACTGAAACACGATTCTCGGAGCGCGTGGTCACCACCACTTTCTTTCTTTTTTTCTTCCTTTCTTTCTTTCTTTCTTTCTTTCTTTCTTTCTTTCTTTCTTTCTTTCTTTCTTTCTTTCTTTCTTTCTTTCTTTTCGTCATCGGTGAGCGCTGAGTGATCGTTGCGGCACCAAATGCAGTCACAATGCGTCACGAGGGCTCTCGATTTCATCGTATATCACGGTGTATCAGCTCGTTGTCTACAGCGCCCATGGCCGGAGCAAAATGTGCTGGCAGCCATGCACTCCGAATATCGCGTTTCAATCGCCAATTTTCGGTCAGTGAGTAAGCAGAACGCTGCAGGCAACAGCAAGTTTCTAAGTGCAATATTTCAGTTACTCCGCTGCCTCTCAAGACAAAGTGCAGCAACGTATCCGGGTATGGTATACAGTTAGCATGCTTTATAACAGGGAATATTACGCCGCAGCAAACTGCAGCTCTGCATTCGACGCTACGGTTAAGCCTATGCGAATGCATACTCCACTTGCAAACGCACTACAATCGTTAGTAGCATACGGTGCTAGGATTTCATGGCTAACGTTAAGGGCTAACGGTGATTTCCAGCGGACTAATTAGGGCACTGAAAAACCGTTCGAAGCCTTGGCGCCATACGTAGTGTCTTGATGGTTCTCTAGTTTATACCCGTAATTCCTGCCCAAGTTCTAAGTAGAGGGAAGCCAGAGGTACCTCGATCATAGAAGTGCAAAGATGAAAAGGTATTGATAACGGTTCGTGTCAACACGGAGGTAGATTCGCAGGCTTATCGTCTTTCGATGGCAAGAGACACCTCGTTTCTAGTTCTTTATGAGACATTTTCTTATCACCCGAGCAGCCGTCAAAGAGTGCCTGCATTGTGGGGAAGTCTGGGAGACATTGTAAGAATGGAGTGCTTTACCTATACTCTTCCCTGCGATATAACTGTGGTGCAAACGGAAGATGCAAACGCGTTCTTGTGTTTCATGGTTCGACATAGTCGGCGATTTTTCATCAACAATCAGCGCTCAAAGACACAGTCGAGAAACAAAACGAAAGGTTCCTTCCCCCTCAGCAGCAGCAAAAGTCTGGTCTACTAGATCTCAGGCTGCTGAAAGTTGCTAAGTCGACAAAATCTTAAAAATCTCCGTACAAGTCCTACGAAATCAGCAGCAGTGCACATCGACAGCTACGTCCATAATGGACTCTGAAAGTTGTCATCCCAAAGAACTGAATCATGGTCGCATGCCGTTTGTACTGAGGTAGTTTGGTTTGGGTTTTAGAAGTCACAGATATACACAACTGACAGAGGACCGACACGGGCAGTGTCTATGTGACCAGCATGTCGCACGTGAAACACGGGACGTGCGCAGACGCCTTTTTCCCGGTTTACGCGTTTCCCATTCGGCGCACTAGTGGACAGGAATGTCGTTAACACGGTTTTATACAGCGGGACAGAATGCTGAGGCGAGGTGGGATTGCGTTGTTTTTACCCAAAGCTTACGGCTAATGTCTGTTAGCTTCGCGACGCTGTACATCATTCCTAGCACGCAGACAGCCCTGCAACAGCTATCGTTGTACAAGCGGCGCTAAGCACTAAAGCCTTCTAGCGGGGAAACATGAAAGCACCACTGGCTGCCCCCGCAGTTCCGAAACACCGGAGCGGAACTTCGGCAACAAAACTGCGCCACTGGAATACACCAAGGCTGAACAGTGTTTTCTGCTTTTGGCACCATGGAGAGCACGAACCTCAATATTTCTCTCTATTAATTCTTTTTCTTTCGAGGGGGAATGGTGGAGCCCAGGAAAAAGTTGGTGGAAGGAGGGATAAAAAGTCAGCTCCTTGGAGCACATGCCAGGGAGTGAAAGAAGCCTGGCGCAGGGGCCCCTCGACATGCAAGAAATCGGCGGTATACCTTTAGTTTTAACCCGTTTGGTGGTTGGCACCTTTAGACCTTGGAAGAGCAAACCATCAAGTGATATAAAAATATGAAACAAACAAAAAAGAGTAAAAAACAAGGAATTGACATCAAAAACATAGAAATATGCTGTTTAGGTTGCGGAAGTTGTATTCATTAAAGGTAAGAAATGAGCATACACGTTAAGAATTAATTTGAAGCACAAGAACTTCAAAGGCCCCATCGACAAAAAAATGAAAAGGCATTTCAATTACACACGTAAAAGCGTAAAGCATAAAAGTACAGTGATTACACAAAGGCCACTAACGCAAGTTATACCGTAAGGGCTTATTTCTATGCGAAAAAAAAATTCATGCACACACCTTTATAATAGTGCTGAAAGATCGCCGTAGACAATGGTTTTTGCCAAAACTGCCCAAGGCGAAGCCACTGTACAGATGTTGTTACGCGTGCACAATCTGTCTAGTCAAGACCCCTTCGCTACACAATCTGCGAAAATACGCTTAAGAGTTCACCCAAATGCATATAGCTGCAGTTCGACACGGGTCCCTGCGTACAGTTCTGACTATCCCCATCGTTTCTGAATCCATTTAATTGCGGATATAATGAACAAACACGGCGCACAGCATCAGCAAAGCAACGAAAGGGCATGCTATTGTGACAACTAATCTTCGTAGCGTCCTCAAACAGTGCATGCATCTGAAAACAGCCACAATGGCCGACTAAGCACACACCATTTTATAACACGAGACGACAACACGGAGAAAACAAAATAATCACCATGCCCATATGTAAATAAACTCAATGCCTGTACAGCTTTCATAAAAGTTTAAAGAATGACTGAGCAAACAAAGGACAAATGTTCCGCCACTCAATTAGAAATGAACACACGACAGTGCTTACCCGCTGAGCTGAACATTTCTTCCGGAGAGTCCAAATCATCGAGGGGCTTTCCTTTTAGTTGGTTAAGAAACCTTTTGGTGGCCTTGGGGAAGGACTGCTGTGAAATTTCCATGTACTTCTCTCTCAATCTGAGTGCGGAGACGAGAAGCTTAGAAGCCTGATGCAAGTCTTCCAGGGGGACCTGGTGGCAAAAATGCGGTAACCGAAAACCGCGTCAGCTAGTCCGGCAAGGTGTACTAAACTCGCCATGGCACACATCACCCTGAATCAGTTGGAGGCGAAACGGTGCATGCGATAGAGAAATGGGCCGGAGTTCTGATTTTGCACGTCCCGCTTCAACAAAGAGAGCGTACAGTTGAGAGAAGTGGGTACGACCAATACGCAAAAAGCGATGCATTTATCCTGTCAGCATTAACTAAAAAAAAAAAAAGCAGTGGAAGAACGAGGCGCGGCTCTCATTCCTCTATGCCACTTCCTATTCCTATACGACCGCGAAGGAAGTTTGACACTTAACCTTCCGTTGCCATGTACGCTCGCACAACTGCCATCAGGCATAACTAATATGTTTCATTATGATGCAGTTGCCGATTATCTCGTCAATCTGAAACCAAAGCTGAAACTAAAAATGACACGAAAATGCGCGCACCAGCGCCGAGGCTGGGAACTTGGACAACAATAAGCAGGTGTTAAACGCGCATACTGACACCCTCGCACTGCACCAAGAACAAGCCGCAAGGACTAACGGCCACATTGGTCCCCGATCAGTACTCCACGGTAAAGCTGTGCGATTTTCACGTAGGATTACTCTTCGTAGCATCACGAAGCCGAACTTGAGCTTGGGGACAGGTTGGAGCTCGTTAAGAGGAAGCTGGGGAAGGTGGCGGTGTGGGCTCGTTGGTCGGTCATCATTCAAAGGTATCTCTATAGCGTAGCAAAACAAGGACACAAGAAGAAACGAAGACGAATACAAGCTCCTGTCTTCGTCTTCTTGTGTTTCTTCGTTTCTTCTTGTGTCCTCGTTTTGTTGCGCTATACAGATACCCTTTGCTCGAGCCCAACTCCGACATGGCCTATTCAAATACATGTAAAAACGCAAAAACGTTTTTCTGAGATAACCTCTGGACCCATTTTAATGAAATGTGTTGCATTTGAGAGATAAACCTAAATTTAGTTTAAATTTAGTTAGGAAGCTTAAGCTCGGGTACTCCTATTTAATACATGTAAAAGGAGAACTCGTTTTTATCGGCAACCACTGCACCAAATTTGACGAGGTTTGTTCCACTTAAAAGAACTTAAAATCTAGAAGCAAGGTTTGGGTACGCGCTAGTTGGTATTCCGTAGTATCAATCGTCACTTACAGCGCATACGTAGACGAGGGACAAAAAACGTCTTCGTCGTCGCTTTTTGTGACGATTGATACCATTAAAATCTAGAAACTGTTGGTTTCGAATTTTTTTATTAAAAACTGGCAGAAATCGAAAATTTTCAGAAACGAAACTATCAAGTTTACTACTAACTCAGCAAGGAAAAATGATATCACAATTCTGTCAATTGCATCTGACAGTACATCTAAAGCGGACAAAATTTGTTACACATGAATTATAATATGGAAATACAGCTTTTGCAGAACCCTTGTACATAACGTAACAAATTCACGTCGGATATAAACAGACATATCGAATCTGTCCGTTTTGAATGATCTAATGGATGCCGTTTACAGAACCGTGATATCTGTTCTTGATGCAGAGCTATTAATTTATAAACTTCGTACGTCTATATTTCTCGAACTTTCGAATTTTTAAAAATTATTTTTACAATATTCAGGCCCTAAACCGAAATTCCGCTTCCACAAGTCACTATAATTTAACTTTCTCTATCAAATGCAACAAATTTCATTAAAATTAGTCCAGGGGTTATCACAGAAAAGCGTTTTTGCGTTTTACATGTATTTGAATAGGCCGCGTCGGCGTTGGGACCGAGCTAAAGCTTCCTCTTAAGCACCACGCTCAACCCGGTATTCCACAAACCTTTTGTTGGCACATAACATTACACTCGCCACGTAACCGTTGTTATTTGCATGAGCGTATAGAGAAAAACATGCACTCGTTCGCAACGCGCTTGCGGACCTCTGCTCAGCGCAGCGCCTGTAAATGCGAATGTATGTGATTGCAAGTTTTGGAAGCGATAGCCACGTCCTTTGCCATTCTTTCGCCTGCTGTGAGAAGCGTGCACGCGTGCATGGCACAGTGTTGTGCGCTGCGGCGCCACGCAGGTGCGGTGCAAGACTACCTGGGCCCGAGTAGTTTCCTTGCCCTCTTTCCAATTTTGGCAGTCTTATAGAGGCGCGCGGACGCGTGCTGGGGCGTGATATACGTGTAGCTGCGGTTACTACACGCTGAGCGAGCGATCACGTATCAAAAGTAATTTCCGACATGCGCACAGCTCACAACTCCGCGAAATACGCTTTGCATGACGAGAGGATGAAGAGCACGGAAGCTGTACATACATCGGCGACCGAGATACTTGGCGGTGACGTAGCGAGCCAGAACCGGCAACACGCGACCAACGCCGGGTATAGCGCATACTGACCCCGGACGTGTCCTCGCCGCTGATGGCCACACGCTGAAAGTGAGGCACGAAGTCCAGGTCGTTGAGTTGCGCCAAGTTGTCCTCCATTTCCTTGACGTCGCCATCGAAATAACTTTTGCGCTCCTCGAGTTCCTTCTGCGCTCTAAAAGCAAAGAAAAGGGCGTCTCTTAGCCGCCTGCTCCAAAGGGGTCACTCTTAACCATGTAAAAAAAGAACAAAATCCACAGTAAGCTGCGAACGAGCTGCCGGCGAAGACGACTTAGACAATAAAGTGCTTTTGAAAACTCGCACATCATACTTAAAAATCACGCAATAAAGACAAAACCATCCCAATAATTCTACAGGACAAAAACACAGACGTGAAGTGCAATAGATCGAATAAAAAAACGAATATTTCTTGCCCCAACAGCATAAAAGAAGCTAGCAAAACCGACAAGAACAGCGTGCACAGAATTCTGATTTACCAACGCCAGTACTATTCGTATAAAACAATTAAGCGCGCGTACGAAGACCGGTAAGTAGTATCTCGGTAACGCCTGCTGCTCAACCAGACATGCATACGCAGCTATTGACGTTGACTATTAAAGAACGTGCATGGAAGTGAAATTTCGAGAAAGTGGTCCTCGTGAACGAATTTGTGGAGCAAACACGTGTAAGGTTTTCCTGAATCGACATCGACGCGAACCAATGTGTACATGAGGTGGTCATGCGTATACTACTTCTTTAAAACTGATGGTAGCGCAAAAAAGGAACGGACACACGAAGAAAAGACGACACGACGACGAAGAACGAAGACGACGTTCCTTTTTAGCGCTACCATCAGTTTTAAAGAATGCATCACCAACTAGCCCAGCACCAAGTTTTATTGAAGTATACTACTTGCACACGCAGGACGAAAGCACGAATGTCTAAAATTCTGCCTCCGGGTATAGAGCTCCAAAGCACGCACTAGACGTCGCGAGCAATACGCCCAGTCTATAGGCGATTAGCTGCAGGTGGAATTAAAGCTACAGCACGTAAGGCGTAACCCCAGCTCAACAGGCGGGAAGACAAACGGCTGCGCTTTCGGGACAGGAGGCCGTGAACGCTTGCCAAGTAAGCTACATCCTGGAGGCAAAACGTGGCGCGTGTAATGCACAAAAGTTCAAACAACGTCGATTGCACGCGAACTTCCCACACAAGGCCAACACGGGCACTGACGAGTCGAAAAAACAGAGATCGCGGAAAAAGATGGGTTTCACAAAATACAATGAGAAAGGCCTCCAGGTAAAGGCACGGAGCGCCGCGGAGCACTGTGCGACAAACGCGGTAAATCAAAACCAACGCGAGGGCACGAACGACGATGCAGCGATTGTATCACGTGGCGGAACGCACTGGAGCGAGCTTCTGCTCCTGGGGTGCGGCAAGCGAATGCCCGCATAACGCTCGACTTGCTTCTGGTTGTCCCTGAACAACACGGTCGTCGACTTGCCGCCGTCGCACCCCTTCCGGCCCTGGGGACCGACGCTGGTGCGGCGCTGGGCGCTCTTGACGTGCGTGATGGCATAGTACTCGGCGCGAAGGCCCTCGGACTCGCCGTTCTCGTCCTGATAGTCGCACAACGTGCAGCTGATCTCGGACAGGTTGCGCAAGTCCGGGGTGACCACCACGCTGCCGCCGGAGTCGACGACGCGCGCGGCCGAAACGAGCATTGGTGCGCCGGCCTGCCGGCACAACTTTCTCCACGATCCAGGCGGCGACACCGTAGTCGACACCTGGTCGGACCCCATCGCCGAGCCCCCGGGCGGGGGGGCCGACGCCATGCAGCCGGCCACGCCGGCCGACCGCCGGTCTCGGTGCCATCAATGGCGCTGACCCACTACGTGGGACTGGCCAAGAAGCGGGGCAGCAAGATGATGATGATGATGACCTCAAGGACTGTGACGTATACCCGCCAAAGCTGGAGGGTGATTGGACCGATAACTTTGCACAGTCGTAGTGTGTCAGCAGACGTCTGCACTAATTGCCTATAACACGTTCTCTGGGGCATTGATGAACAGTCTTAGACCTCAATGCCGCACACAAGCTTCATCCTCCTTTTCTTCTCTCTGCTTCGATTCCTGAGAAGGCACTTGTGGCGCTGTTAATTTACTGTAACCCCTTCAGACACGAATTATAATCGACTGTCGATAAATGTATGAAGTTTACATAATTTCAGGCCAAGGTGCTGCAGACTTCATTGGAAGCATGGTCAAGGTGAAAGAATGACTATGTGATTTTATGATAAGTCATCATATTTAGAGAGTTAATTATTATATAAATATTGTACAGCCAGTCATGCAACGTTTCTTAATTCAAATAATTGACTCACCCACTCCAATTCCTCGCACAATGTCGTTATTGGCTGCAAGCATTACTAGAAAGGCAAACAAATGAAACGCTCCACGTGAAACCTCTCGCGAAACACGCTAGTGCCTTCACCAATGTAGTCGTCTGTAGCGACAGATGCCGCACAGAAGTAAAATCAAGATACTTTAGGTACGTAGAATGTTCAACCACTTCAAAGAAATGGTAGAAATGTGTGCACCGTGATTGAATTAAGGGGATGAAGAGCCTGCAGCCCTCGGGAACGTGAGAGAAGGATTAAACTAGTGCGGGTAAGCCGGCGACGTGCACCAAGTCCAGGAGGCTCCATGCATGGGCATATGCGTTGGAGCTCGTCCATGTTCGGTGGATTATCGTGTGCGTAAACCACCGATGCCACTGTAGTCATAGTGTACGTAGACCCTTTTCGCGGAACAGTTCGCTCTAGAGGAACGAGATGGCGCTTTCGGCGGCGCGCGGCACGGTGTCTCAGCGAAAGCGCACGAATACGAAACCATTTACCGCTCCTGTCCTCCATACTGTGCGGTCAACTGTCGGAAATGCAATTGGGTGTTCGCTAACGCACCGAGTTTGATTCATGTTGCAAAATGTGGGGCTGTAGAGGGAAGACGTGTACAGTAGTTGGCTGGAAATGTTGTGACTGGCATGTTGAAGAAAGAATTAATCTGCATGACCAAGCGCACGGACTGGTGCTACATAAAGGACTGCATGTGTTGGCGGCCCTTCGCGATGCACAGCTTTCCTCTAAGATAAAAAAAGTCACTTATCCGCGAGCGTGGTATGGCTAAACTGAAAAGAAAGGACTTCAATCCCGGATGATTATGAAGTGTGAGTATACGGCACGCTCATTACACAGTGACTAATGGAGTAGCGTCGCTTCCTGGGATAGTACCTTTGTCGCACGTTATCTATACGCCTCCACCCCAACTCACACGTAAACTTACGCCCACTCTATCGCCAACGTGTCAAGAGTAAGTGAATGCGTGTACTCTTAAATAAATGCTCCGAAGCATGGGTGACGGCGACTACAGCGACAGCACGCGAATGTTCGAAGCTGAATGTTTCGCAGTGGTCCACCCAGTAAGCGAGTGACAATAAGCGATAATACGCATTTGCTACAAGCTATTACAGTGTACAGAACATCTGCTTTCCAAATCTTGTGCGCGGCAAGAACAAATCTATACCGCAACTAAGTATACCTGCGAGCGATTAAGCAGAAAATAAACGATCTGATATCGACCGCACCGATCGAGCGTTACCGAGTCAGAAACATGTACGACGAAGCGCTGGTTCAAAGTGTTGCCAAATAAAGAACAAAGAGCAAAACGCACTGATCCTGATCTCATTCATAAGCGGAAATTTTGGACTACTTGGAATACATTTCTAGCCCCGCTTCTAGTACAAGCACCGTGTACGCAGCTAGCCCTCTTTGGACAAGGCGTAATAAGCTCTGAAAGCGCTTACACCTCCTCTGAAGCTGAGGTCGAATTTTCGTGTCGTCTATCCAGTCACTTTACCCTCTACGATATCTGCCGAACAGAGCTTTCCGGAGACGCACCGGCGTCATGCCCATCTGTTGTAAACATGGAGGCAATGGAGACAGCCGAGGCAAGGAATGGACGCGTCAACAATTGATCAAACATGGCGGCGCCCACGGGATCGCCATGAAAAAGGACTAGGAGGTTGCGCGCTAGCTGGGCGTTGCCGAGCTCGCTCCCCTCGTACTCCACCGAGGCCTAGTTGCGCGGTCAGAAACCCCGACTAACCAATAACGAGTCCTGATAGTGCTCATCTCAGGTTCGTGTGCTCACGTTCTACAGGCACAAACACTTCCAATCACATAGCGATTCGTCTTTCTGGTTTCGCCCGTGACGTTACGTATCTTAAGAAGGGGCCTCGGCGGTCCTGCCTGGTATGAAGTCCTTAGATAATATATCGTACCTAGGGAACACAGCCTTGCAGAAGACGAAAGCGCAAGAAACCGTTGGCCTCGTCCCTATATTTCAAGCAAATACAGATGGGCGCAAAGCGCACAGCACCAAAATCCTAACGGCCGACTAGAATATGGCAGCCGTGAGCAGGCTGCGAGACATGGGCCACTCGTACGTTCGAAGAAACTGAGTTTCACATGGCGTGCAGGTATCAGGGAACATCAGTGTCCACGGCAAAGCAGGCGATGCATTTGAAGGCGCCTCCGTTTAGCTGGCCATCGCTTGCTATGGTAACTAATTAAAGGGACACTAAAGGTTAATATTAAGTAAACGTGGACTGTTGAAATACCATCCCAGAAACCTCGAAACGCTTGTTTCGTGCGAAGAAGAGACTTATTTTAAGCGAAAATGCGTTCTGAAGCGTCCGCGTACCTCTAGCGCAGTTCAAATCACCCGCCCTCCGATCGAGGAGTATTGACGTCATGGTCTCATAATGACGTTGCGCCGTCGGTGAGTAAAACGGCTCCAGCAGACGGCGCTACGGCTTTTCTGCACAAAACGCAAACGCGCGGCCAGAAACAGAGCCAAGACAGAGCCTGCAGCTCTGGTAAGTGCTGCAGTTTCTGCAATGCTTTTGCGGGGGGCTCACATGCTATTACAGCAGTCCAGAGGGTATTGTGGCGACGGCCAAGGAGCTTTCGCAGGAAAAGTCTCAATGACCTAAAACGAGGCATGCTTTCTGACGTCGCCTTTCCCCTCTCCCGCGCTACTGCCATGTAGATTAACACGTTCTCAACCAACCCCAGATGTGGCGTGAAAGACGGCAGCAGCAGTCGGGAAGTCGAAGAAAGAGGCAAAAAATACTTCCGCAAGTAGTGCAATCTAAAACCGCTCCCGTGGGTATGTGCAGTCCAGATATGCAGGCCGATATCCCGGAGGTAGTGCAGTCTAAAAATGTGCCCCGTTCCCGTGGGCATGTGCAGTCTAAGAGTGGGGGTCGATACCGAAGGTAGTGCAGTCAAAAATATTAAGCAGTCCCACGCGCCTCCTACTCCCTTCGCGCCAGGGGTGACGCGACCGAGCGTCGTGAGCCCTGACTCCGTCCCATTCTCACCCCCAACTCGCTCAGGAAGGCATTGTCTTTGATCGACGTCAACTAAAGGTTGAATTGCCCTTCAGCCCCCCCCCCCTCCCCTTTTTCCCCCACTGACATGGAGTAACGGATGACGGCTGTTTTAACGAGGCCTTGGGCGTCAATCTCCGCGAGGATCAATGTCCTGTTCATCTGGTTTCGATGCTTTTCAGCAATGCAAAAGCGAACCCGTTACTGCTATATACAACACTCGGCGCTAATTATAAACCGCCAACGGCTCGGTGTAAAGTGTGTAAAGTTTGTGGGACGTACCCCGCATTATAGACAGCCGACGAGTTCAAAGAAGTGCCCATTCTCTAGGAAGGAGCCGACGTCAGTACTCAGTTCTTCCCGGGAGAGGCGTCCGTGACCGACGGCACGTTCACCCAATAAGATTTTCGCGACGAAGAAACTACAATTCACGCGTATGTGCGTTCTGTATGGTTTCGGCTGTAACAAGGCAATCGACGCAAGGCATCTTCCAGAGCATGAATATACATGTGCTACACGTTCCATGTTGGTCGCTGCGTGACAAGCAAGACAAACCAACAAGCAAATGGTAAAGTCAGCGCCTGTTCCCCTTCGGAACCTTCCCAAACCAAGCCGAAAGATTTTCCAAATGTTTCTCTGTAAGTGAGTACTTTCAGCTTTGCACCTGCCATGCCCCTCTTAATCACAACACCTTATATACCAATAACCTTATCCTGAAACTTCACGAAGACGGTTAGCTACAATTAAGAAACAACAACAACAACAACAACAACAACAACAACAACAACAAATAACGACAATCAGACAACGCAAACAAAAGCAAGTCATGCTACTCGAGTCTGAACTCAATCATTCATTTTCTGGTTGCCTCAAGACACGAAACGGCCGACCACGAATTCCCGAAACATGCAGAGAAGGGCCACGGAAATCTTTGACTTACTTGCTTCCTTTCTCCCTGCAGCATTTGGAGAAAAAACAGAGACGGCACATATTTATTGCGGTTCCGTTATCGCTTTCCTTTTTGTCTCCGCTCAACACTCCCTAGCGCAACACGACAAGCATTATCAGTCGCAACAGGGCTGCTCAAGAAGTCGCGCGCGGGACCGCACTGCGACCACACTACCGCCACCGTCGGGCCCCCGTGCGATCATGTCGTGTTTACTACGCACGGGGGAGCTTCAGCAGCATGGACGAAGGGAGGAAACCCGAGCCGGCCTCCATCGCCAGTCAGCGTCTTGTGCTCCCTCCCTCCCAACGCGTACCCGCCCTCCTCCTCAAAACTAGTCACACGACAGGACTTCCTGACGCCGTACTTAGCGATCTGCGTGTCCGTTCCCACATCGCGTGAGCACGCGCGTTTCGGCTTCATGTGGCAGCATCGACAGTACAGGCAGAGTTACCGCCTGGCGGAGTGTGGGAAACCAACACAATAAACGTGCGTCACAAACAGGTATTCTTTTAATCCCGGGCCTGCCCTGCTCCGCCATTTTAGTGCCCATCGCTCCCGAATCCTCTCCTTGTCATGCGATTCGCATGACGGTCGTTTTTCGTTTGCTTATATTCACAAGGGAAATATAAGTGTCGGGACGGATGCTGTTGTTTATATGCTTCAAATACAATCATTTACTTTTGTCCACGACCCACCGAGATGGCTAAGTGGAGTTAAAGTGGAGTTAAACTGTTCAGCATATGGTCGGAGCTATTTAGATCTTCAGCCACGGCGGCTTTATACCGAAGAAGACGGAATGCAAGAATGCTCGTGCATCATGATTTCGGTGTACGAGCATTTCAAGTGCGATGTACAAAGCCACGAAACGCTGTTGCGTTTTTTGAAATCTACTTGTGAATGACGGAACAAGGAACGCTTGTGCATGTGTGTGCGTGCGTGCTCTGAACATTTTCTCACTCTCCTTCCACTCGTTCATTTCCTCCTTGTCCTGTGCTGGGTAGAAAATCGCGCTCAGCGTAGTTAACCTCCCTGGAAATCGATTGTCACTTATCTTCTCAAGTACATCAATGAAAGTGTTTGAAGGTAGGTTAAACTGTAAGGATAGACGAGCATTTCACGGCGATTTGATATCCTGACTATACGCTATCAGTTTCAGGTTATGGGAGTACACAAGCATGCTCGCAGGTATGGCGACCTGAAGAATACATAACGGTGCTCGTTGTATTTACCGCACAGAACACGCGGACATATACAAGCCTTTTATTGTCTAATCATTATAACTTACGCGTTCCACTTGACAGTGTTGTGCATGACGGGTTATTGCGATTAACTCGACCAGAACGCAAGCAGTTATGACGTCGTCACGATTGGTCTATTCGGGGGGAGCCAACTACAATACTGCGGAGTACTGAATGCTCGATGCGTCATGAGCAATTTAATTAACTCGGCGTAGACCAAATAAATACACGCCTATTCACCAGCGAGCTTACATTCACTTGTTTTATTTATTCTATATTCGCGCGGTTGCATAGCGGAGGCAAGGATACTGAGCGAGTGTAATGGTAGGTATCGAAACACTTCACCGAAGCGACGTCCCTCTGATTTCTTCCACGTCTTATAAGGAAATTGATGACACCGACTCTGCCATCTGTGAACTCAAGACCGAATCTCAAGATGAGTAAATGGCGACTATGCACTTCGTTCTCTGCAAGGCGGCATTGGCTTTACAGATCGGGTGCCACTGCGGCCGTTCTGTCAGGTGTGTCCACTGGTAAACAGAGCGCAGTTGAGACATCTCACACCTTTAACTATACCAGGTATACCACACGCGTGCTCGTACGAAGCCACTTTTTACCGACCGCTTTTTATAGTTGCTACAGCTTCATAAATAGTGGCTGTAAGCGGCGGGACCTTATCGTATGCTGAACGAACAACGGCGACGGTCCTTCGCATGCGCAGAACGCCCTCTGTGTGCGCAAGGCCGATAGCTTCCGTTAATTTCAGGCGCGCCTACTTCTGAAACTCGAACATCATGTTAAAGCGCGATCGGCTCCAACAAGGTCGTCGGTTCCTCCTTTCACGGCGTAACATGGCCTCGTTTTGCTCTTCAAGGGTCTCTGGTATGGATCAGCCGGGCTATATCTACAGCGGGAACAAGATCTGGATAAAAGCGCGTCTCGAGTGGCTGACAAACGTAAAGCCACCTAGCGGCCGACAACGACTCACATAAAATAAGAGAGGTTGCCTCGTCCTCTCTTTCGCTTTCCCCACCGCGCCTCCCTTGCGCCCACTCTCACTGGCTGCGCGCCGAAGGACGCAGCAGTGACGAAGGACGCCCAAGCGTGGAATTTTTTACGTGTTTTCTAAACATCCCGATAAGGAAGAACTGGTCTGTGCCGAAGTGAAAACACCGCTTGTGCTCCAGATAAATCAAAATTTTGGAACCGTACAGAGAGGGCGCAGTAGCGTATAAATTTCCTATATATTCATATTATTACGGTTTCTTTTTTGTCTATGTTTATACGATGTCCGATAATACTACGCTCGGATATCAACAGGACTTGGGTTTGTGGCAACAAACATCGATCGGCATACTGTCGCGACGTAGTAGGAGCTGAAACCCGGAGTCTTGTAAACATATTAACGTTTCTTTATAACGGAGGAAACGACGTCATCGCCTTCTCGTATATCTCGGAGCTACATCATCGTTGTTTTCGCGGTGGCGCGCAGACGCAGGTATATATGTCGCAGTATTACATATTGGCTAAGCCAGCAGAAGTAAATGTGACTAACGGAATGCTTCACCTCTCATGAGCGTTATTTTCACGTCGCATATAGTAGTCGAGTGGGTACGCACGTCGTCCTGAGTAGCAGCGGAGGACGTTACCTCACGTAAAGGTGAAAGGGTTCCAGAAAGCGATCGATGAAAAACGCCTCTCTCTCTCTCCCCGCCACTTCCGATACACGTTTCTCTCTTCGGCAGCCATTAATTTCTCCTTCGGTGACTTAATTGTTCCGTGCCTTCGGAATCTACGGACCGACACACGGCATTGAAACGCCGGGCTCAGAAGAAAGAGGCTCCTCGGCTTCGTCGTTCCAGCGGCTCGCACAAAGCCTTGACTTTGTTTGCTTCACTTAGTTTTACGAATGAAAAACATTGTTCTTGAAACCCTATCTTTTCCTAAGAGGCACGACCTCACCATCGTCCCCCGGTGATTACCCTTTATCGCGCATGCTGCGTGAGCGTGCGAAACACGACACCAGCCGGCCGTCACTCGACATGCCTATCTTGCCATCGCCCGTATTATCTTGCTCGCTCCTCGAGTAGCTTCCAGATATATATATGTATAGAGGGAGAGGGAGCGCGTCAGAGGTTAGAGTGGAGGGCTCGAATGACATACGATCTGTGAAGCCGCGGACGGACTGTCAAAGAAGCACCGCCGGTATGGAAACGCGGAAACGGGTCAAGGAAATACGTTCTAAACACGATTATCTTATCTTTTGTAGATTTCATTTCTATACCAACGAGAGTCGGCTCTATTACGTCGAGAACACATGGCCTTTTTCCATTTCGTATGTACGCGATGCGCCAATTCGAAAGGGGATATGCGACTCGAGTTCGAAACACGCAATTTTCTAGACTCTCGCGCTATAACATTAGAAGGGCGCCACGAGACAGGTTGCTCCAAAGAACTACGCTAACAGGAAGTGAGATAAGAACCCACGAGTATTGTTATTCGAATACAAATTAGGCGTCCCCTGTCACACTGAGGCATACTGTACAGGCCTCGGAACTCACATGGTCGGCATCAAAGATAAACGTCCAAGGCTCTGGTAGAGTTTCAACGTAGTTTCAATCTACGCATCCCTTCACATGTGGCGAACGCTGGGCTCACCTTTAAGAGAGTGAAACAGATACTCTGGTTTAAGGATCGACATTTGGGCGAGTTGATACTGGTTGAACATCTTGAAGGGGCATGCAGCGCAAGATGACGAAAACAGAAGGCAGGAACACACAGGCCCAGCGCTGAACTCACAACTAACTTTATTCGAAGGCCATACACAAACTTATGTACTACAACTCATAGCCACGTGCTCTTCCATCGATTGCGTCATTATCAGTGCGCAGGCAAACAGGCAAAATCCAGTAATCTAATGCTACACTATGGGGCGGTTTAAATATTCAAATTCACTGTCATATAAATTTAATGCTGGCATCCTTACACAACGCGATCCTTTTTTGCTTATATAGTAGGCCTCAATAGTCTCCCTCGTAGTCTGATTTCTATTCGCGGAAAGTATTGTGGTGCCTTCATAGATTGGAGTGCACCCATGCTCAGAGGAATGCCGCGTGACATGCGAGTTTGGCATTACCCGTTAGCGAGCGCCTATGCAAAGACAATCTAATGTTCAGGCATCGACCTGTTTGGCCGATATAGACGTGACCGCAGGAAAATGGAAGCTCGTAAACAACTCCCATTCTACAGCGCACAGGCGAGGTGCAGCCTTTCCCAGCATGTCTGATTGTCTGAGCATAGGCGCGCGCTAACGGGTAATGCATATTCACATGTCGCGCGGCATTGCTCTGAGCATGGGTGCACTCCAATCTGTGATGACACCACAATACTTTCCGCGAATAGAAATCAGACTACGAGGGAGACTATTGAGGCCTACTATATCAGCAAAAAAGGATCGCGTTGTGTAAGGATGCCAGCGTTAAATTTATATGACAGTGAATTTGAATATTTAAACCGCCCCATAGTGTAGCATTAGATTACAGGGTGTTGCGTGTTTACCTACGCACTGATAATGACGATATCGATGGAAGAGCACGTGGCTATGGGTTGTAGTACATAAGTTTGTGTATGCCTACGAATAAAGTTAGTTGTGAGTTCAGCGCTGCCCTGTGTGTTCCTGCCTTCTGTCTTCATTGCGCTGCCCCTTCAAGATGTTCAACTCTGGTTTAATTTCTTTATTTCTTACTATTCGATCGATCAAAAAGTCCCACTCTGATATCTGCGTTAACACCAGCTGCAACATATTTACGACTTTCACAGATGCTTGGCCTTGTTGCTTGCTAAAATCATTGCTAAAACAAAGAGTGCGAAAACAAAACAAGACAAGTAGTTCAGCTCGGTCAGTCTCTGTTTTTCGAGCTCTTGGTTTTAGTAATGTTTGCGGCCTCCCGATTGACTATAGTCCCGCCTACACTCGTCCAAGTGCTCTCGCGGACCTCCTGCGCATCTCTTGTAGTGTTGCGCGCTCATCAAGATGCACTACACATGCCCGAAGTAGGGTCTGTATCCAAGACACCTCCAGGATATACCGTGGTTCTAACCCCATAGACCACTGAAGTCAGAAGCACGTCCTCTAGGCTGAAAGATCTCTCCACTTTTTCGACATTTAAAAGGCTCTCTCACCACCTTTGAAGAAAACGAGATACAAGATTATATGTCTATATATATTAAGTCGACACGTTTGTTTATGACCTGAACTGTTTGTTAGCGGACGAACTGAGTCGTATCTCTTCCATAAAGGCGGTAGGTGCGACTTTTACATCAAATGATCGCACAGCCGATGGCACTCAATGTATACACACGCACCTGGTGGACAGTTGCTGCTGCATGACCTTTCGCGACTCGTACAGCTCGATGGGGAAGTGTGGCACCTCGTAGGGCGCCGATATCTCGTTGCCCATCACCTTGGCCTTCTCGCGGCAGTGAGAGATGATGGTCTCGGCCGCCGCCTGGTAGCACTCGTCGCCCGCGCCGGAGCCTCCCGGCTCCAGGATCTCGGGAATGTCGAACCGGGGCCCAGGATGACCGCACACCGGCGGCGACTCGCTGCCTGCCCAGCAACACCGGGGGAGAACAGATCGTTAGAGGCTGCTGCGGGGAGGTTTTCTCTCGAAGCACTATAGCGTACGTGCTCCTCAGCTCAAGGACACAATCGCCTCTCTAGTCAGTTGTTATTCATTATCATAACCATCATACTTAAGTCCACTCCAAGACTGAAAGCATCTCCCAACAATCTTCAATTACCCTTTCTTGCGCCAGCTGACTCCACTGTATGCCTACAAATTTCCTCATTTCAACAGACTAAACAGTTTTCTGCCGTCCTCGACTGCGCTTCCCTTCTCTTGGCACCCATTCTGTAGGTCTAAAAAGACCACCGGTTATGTGGCCTATGCATTACATGGCCCACTCAACTACACTTCTTCCTCTTAATGTCAGGGAGATAAACTCGGACGGTCTCATTATTGACTGGTACCAGCGTGAAAAACGCATTGTCTGCATAAATGCCACGGTTAAATGCTAATGCCAGTAGCTCCATATACGTGACTAAAGTCCCCATCTCTTCGTGTCAAAAACCGCTTTTTTATATCTGAACACAGAGGTGGAGTGACATCGTGTGGTAGTTTGGCACATTCATGCTGCATTCCGAATTTTCGTGTCAACAAACGCACTTGGTGCGCTCTATATTCATCTGCGACGGCACAACGGTGTAGATCAATTTGGCGTCAATTTTTCCGAAAGCTAAGTGCGACAATATGATTAAATCGTTTCCCTGCATTTAAGCATAACCGTATGGCTGGAATATTTTACGCGATCGCTTCCGAAGTAACCGTCAAGACGGTTGAAGGCGATGTGCAACAGTGGCACCAATCAAGTACTCAAGGACACAGATGATGCATGGACGAGAAGGAGAAGCGGACAACACGAGCGTTGACATCGGCGCGTTCGCGTTGAAACGAGCTTGGCGATTCCACTTCGCTATCACGCAACAGCTGTATGACCGTGACTAGCTGTGGGTATTCGAGTGTGTACAACTTTCACGGCTTATTGTAGAAACTGCACAAACATTACAATTGATGAGCGCACACATATCTGCGGTATGTAGATTTCTTTTTTGTAGCGAGCTACCCGAGCCTTTAGCAGCGCAAGGGCGAAAATACGTAAGCAAAACAGGTAACGTGAGGCGAAGAATTGACTTATACAGACGATGCAAGAATTCATATTAAAGATCAGATAACTCGCTCAATCATGCATAGTTTAAAATCAAGGACTCGTGCCAGCGAATCAGTAACGAGCGCTGGCTGCATGTGCCAGAGAAGGGACAAAAGCTGTCCGCTGAGTATCCTTAATTCGTGACGCATCTTTTCAGTCGCCCTCGCGCGGAAGGCGATCGGAAGCGGGCAACTGAGGAATCCTTGTTTTGGTTTTCTTCTATGATTGGCTGACACGACCTATAGCTTTCGCTGCATTTAACGGATTTCGTAGGTTGGAGTATAAATACGAGAACAAGGGAGTCTGTGGATTATTTTTTTTTTCTCCCAAAAGTTTAAACGCGCGGCGACATCGTTCTTGCTTCTTCAGTTTTGCCGTAACGTTATCACTATAGCCGTCATACAATAACCCTTCACAGACGCCATCAGGTGTATGGACGGTGCAAACTGAGTATTACGCTACTACGCACCAGGAAAGAGAAGCAAACGACAATGAATGGCACGTAATAAATTTGCGCAAATCCAAAAAATTAAAATAAAGAATGGACCGAACGACGTGGCGTTTCACTTCGATCGCGTGCCTGGCCTTCGCTAGGCCGTTCCTTACATAACACCCGATGCCGGGTCGGGAGTCGCTCAACGACCTCGTGCGACTCACACGGTGCAGGGGGCCGCAGGTTGGCGTGCCGCGGACAATTCCTCGCCCGCCCCCTTCGTACGGACCGCGGGAGACTGGCGCCGCTTTTGTGCGCTGCACGTATAGGCACACTGGCGAGAAGAACTCGTTCGCATCCCCGCAGAGTGCGACTAGATTCCGGCGCCTCGCCGCCCGCCCCTCGACTTCTCGGGAATGCGCCCACCGCGAAGAAAGCGGGACTGGAGGCTGCGGCGGCCGGACTTGTTGACCCAATTGCGCGCAGCCCGCCACGCTGGACACGCGCGCTACCGATCGTGGCAGACTGCGTGTCTGCACGACACCTCCGATCGCGGTCGCCGTCGCACGCCACAAGCGCGATTCACGGTGCCGAAAGTTGTCGAGGGCGCCAATGACGGCCGTCCATTTTGGGACCAACAGTGCTGACACACCGCGAAACATAACGGCCCATTGAGCGCAGCGCTCCCCGTTGAACTGACCAGGGGCAGTATTCTCGGTCGATTATTTTCAAGGATACTCTGGCGCCACGCAGTGCCCAGCCCGGCGTCTCACTGCCTCAACAGCCTGCTGCTCATTAGCTTATCCATCGCATGCGCACGGTAGGTGATATCAACCTAAATATTATCGACCGAGAATACAGCCACACGAGCGCGGCAAGCACTAAGTGCGTCCACGGTACCTCTTTGTTACTTTTTTTTCTGACCGCTCTACCTACACCGAATCCCGAGTTAAGACTCTACGCGGTCAAAATCAACACTACAACATCCCCCCTCCCGCCACACCCCTCGCCCACGGACGCAGCTGCGGTTTGCAAGTAAAGAAAGGAGGACAGGAATTATTGTATTTTTAGACGTTTCTTATAACTGCACGAAAAAACGAAGACACAAGAAAGAAACACACACCACACCACGAGCGCAGTTTTGAAAAGCAAGCAAGATACATATATTTCATTCGGGAACCTGTGCACGTGGCCCCATTGTCACTCTCACATGTGCCGATAAACATAAAAACACAAAAGATTATCTGCTGGCTAACAATGTATCCAAGATTGCGACGAGCTCTTAGCAAAATAACCATGAGCCATTCTTACAGCATCATAAAAGAGGGAAAGATAAACTAAAAACAAAGAAAAACAGGAAGAGACCACGAGTATGTGAACGACACGGATATGGCACTTACCAAATAACCAGTGTAAAGGAGAAGGACGAGGGCATAAAATCGTTTGAAGAAAGCAAAAAGGGCAAAAACACAACATAACAACAAACGGGGTATATGACACCGATCAACAAATGTGGAAATGACGTTATGAAGGGATGAAAGATCGAAATATGGCTTAATGAAAACGACCATGGAAAGTGGGGAGTGATTGACGGCGACTATTGAATTTACAAACGGGACTGTGGAAAGAGTGAGACGTGGTGAAAAAACTAATGCTCAACGGCACTCACAGCCCAACACACCTACAACAAACAAACAAACAAACAAACAAACAAACAAACAAATAGAAAAAGAACCTTGGACCTCCAAAAGGAATATTTTAAAAGGCATATTCCAGAAAATTGACTTCTTGAAGCAATGAGACAGATGGCGTAGTGATACATTTTTCATCATTTTGTTTGTTTGTGGAACGTTTCGACAATCTCCCTTTGCGCTCGTGGTGTGTTTCTTTTTTGTGCCCTCGTTTTCTCGAGCAGTTATAAGAAACTAGTAAAGCTATGAACCAACCAGCCCACCAGAACGTCCTACTAAAGACAGGAATGAAGAAGGCATCTGCTGATGTCTACTGCAACAAAATAAATGGGAGGACGACTTAAACCGGTTGTTTATAGCAACTGTCATTCGCGAAAACCGCGGACAAATGCCACTCGAACTTCCAGGCCAACAACAACGTTGAAAATTTTTTTTTTCGTCGCAAATAGACTGAGCTGTAATCAGCTCGCACATAAACCTTTCAGCATACCACGCCACATCGTACCAAAGAGATAGATAATCTCCAAGTAGAAACGTACAGTCAACATCACCTTAATAATAGCCACTTCGTCTGGATTTATTTGTCGTTTTTTTTCCCTTTTATTGATTGACGTCCACCCTGCTGAATTGTTCGAGAGCACCACGTCGAGCAGATAGTCTTCTGGAGATAACTCAGGCGAATTTACATCTGCTGCTTCCACGAGACTGCGAATGCGCGGGTATTTTTAATACTATATTTAGAACAACAGTTCGGCTTGGCAGTGTCGTCGTCATTTTTATACTGTATGGCCATACGCATGTATTTCTTTTGACGCACGCCGGAATCGGAATTAATAAACGCGAACAAAATTCTTACATACTCCGTTCTGCACACGCACCGCTCGCGTGATGCCTCCTGTAGTGTTAACGTAAACCACGGCCTGCAAGACTAAATGAAAGAAGTCAAGCTTATATGACAATTCCGTAGACGAGAGCCTCCATAACAAACCTAAAAAAAACGGAAGGAAAGAAAAGAAAAGATCAGACAGACAGACAGACGTCAGAAACATGTCATAAAGCAAGCACAACAGGAAAAAACAAAGTAGTACGAAACAAAAAAGACCAAAAGCAGAATTGAAGAAAGCAGGAAAGGAGAACCGACGCACAGGAAGAAAATAAAAGGCAGCTTGAACCGGGGTCTAGTAAAACGTCATGAAAATAAAGAACACAAATAAAGAAAGCGCGCGGAGGACTTCATTTGCATCCCACAACTGCTCTTTGCGCAAGTACATTCACCCGCAAATTTGAGCAAGAGTGCAGAGATTCTACGAAGTCGTTAGCTTGTCGAGAAACGCGAGCCAGACTGTTGAGGGCATCCCATTACACAGATGCCTGCGAAGAAGCGTAGGTAAGACATCACTCGGCGCACGCCTGCATTTTTCAGTGCCCATTGTTAGGCAGCCCCCGAGGACGAGTCCGCAATGGCGTTGTTAGACGCCGTCTGTGCAGCTTGGCTGCGAAAACTAAGCAAACGAAAGTAATAAGCGGGGGGGGGGGGGGTGTAAGCGGCACAACGGTCGAGAGAAAATGCGGGCGTTTTTGAATCCGCATTAAATGAGAGGAAAACAGACCAGCGGGAAACAGCATGCTGACATTACAGAAAACAAACGATGGGATCAAATCCCCCGCCAAATAAAGCGAAAGGGCGCGCGCCGACTGAAAGCCTCGCGAACACAGGCGCGCCGCCGGGCGTTGGCGCTGCGGTCATTGATGCGTGGTTCGTAGAATCCTTAAACTTTGGCGGAGCCTTCCAAGAAATTGAGAGAGAGAGAGAGAAAGAGAGAGCATTCTAGACACTGAAATATCACGAATACCTGCAGTCGTTTTTGAGAACGCCGCCGAAGTTTCTGGGAAACAGGCGGCAGAAGAGAATCGGCTCCTGCGAATCTTCTAAATTAAGCTTTATTTCTTCCGTGCTTCGTTGCTGGGAGACGAAATTGATTATTGCACATATACTTATTTGGGCAAATGTTGTTTCTTCTATATTTAGTTCATGTTCATCGCGTTCTTGCACTGTCATGATTCACATTTGTACTTCAATTGCCCGCAGTTTAACTATATTCGGGTACAACTTTAGAAAAAAAAGGGCCGTTTACTCCTCCGAGGCGGATGCACACGAGCCTCCACCAATGGGCACGCACTCTAGACTGACGTCACGAGCCAGACGACCGCTGACCCCGCCGATGGAGAAGATGGCCGCCCGCGCTTCCAACTGGGCCGAGCCGCGTCAGTCGTGTGCGTCTACCCCTCGTGAGAATGGATTCCCAAACTATTTGCGGTGGACATGCCGGAAATATCATTGCGACCTATTTGTGCCACGTGCGTTTAGCCTGAGCCGTGATCGGCGACAAAAGATTGCAGCGAGCATCGCTGACGCTACGCTACGCGAACTAGCGACACTGCAGGCTTGCAAAAAAGATAGATAGAGACAGAGAGAGAGAGAGAGAGAGAGAGAGAAACGTGAAAAGGAGCGAAAAGAAAAACTATTACATTCTTGAAAATAGGATTGTGAAAACACACAACAAAAGATCATATGCTATTTGAAACCAAGAGTACTTACTTAAAAGGATGAATGAATCATTTTTGTATCTTTCCTCCCTCAATCGTATTCTCGCCCCAGGTTTGTAATGGTTTCGATGGTTTCGAATGGTTTCGATTTGAGTATTTGTTAAATAGCAATTGATTCATTTTAAGCTCGGAGAACGAGCAGTAAATGTGCCGTGTGCATGTAAACCAGGGCTAAAGCCATGCACAGCTGCTCTTTCTACTCACGTCCCTTACAACCAAGCTAAAAAGCAGATGACGCGCAGCGTTATAGAACCCACGGGGTTATTTTTCTCTTGCGATCCGGCATGTGCAGTAGCATTCCAATCACGAAACCTCTGCCAAACAAGTAATAAAAACACAAAAAGTCTTTATTTATACAGATAATTACGCGTTTTAGAAGCACGGTTTTTTGAGCGGGAGGAGGAGGAGGAAGTAAACTTTATTACTCTAGAAAGAGTAATTCAGCGGGACTATTTTAGTCGCGGAGGCAATCGGCTGTCGCGCTTCGGTCATCTGGGCGGGGCCTCCTTTGTTTCTAAAGTTGTACCCGACTATACATTAACCTCATCGAAACATTACTTTCGCAGCAGAAAGTGTATAATTGCTTTTCTGTGAACTTTGCGCGAAAGCTTACCAGCCTACGCACTTATGACCGCCTACTTGTCCTTTCTGCAAACAACCCAACCCATTCAATAGTCTAAGTAATATATCTTAACATGGAACTGATATCGGTGAGCTCGAATATCGACTCAATGGGAGAAAATCGGTGCGGAAAATTAAAAAACGGCACTAACCATGAAATAAGCACAAACACAGACACGGTACAGCCTTCTAAATCCCCTTTCAGGCATGCGCACCTATGCAAACGTTGATGGCACGTAAAGTTGAAACCTGCCAGTATTCATTCAATACTATGAGGAGACGGTCGGTGACTTTGTTTCGTTCTTGGTCGCTTTTATGTGCACATCCCCTCTACATGCACACGTATGCATGTTTCAAGTAAAGGTCATTTGGACGACAACGCTGTCTGTTTATTTCATCGGCCTAACGTTTACGCGGTTTGTATTTTCCTGCGCTGCTGGCCTTCAATGGACAGCAAATAGACGGTAGACAAGCTTGCTATGAGTTTTGTTAATTAATAATCTACAGACTATAACCTATGACAAAAAACGGCAGTCTACTAGATGTCTGTAAACAAACGATAACTGGTCAAAATTAATTTTTGCAAGACTAACTAACTGACGAAAGAGCAGGGGATGACAGAACACCAAGCAGCATGCTCGCGCAGATAAGCACGGTCAGAAATGGCCTGCTTATGCATCGTGCCCAACGTGTAAGCAAATACATAGCAACAGAGCGGCGAGCTGTGTTGCAGTACATTGTGGCACACAATCCTCATCCCCAGCAAGATGGAGAACCACGCTTCGCCGTCCCCAGCAGCCTAAAAAGATTCCTCGGAACGTTTTCTACGCAGAGGCTGTGTCTTTCTCAATTACTTTTGATTACCTTCCCCTGGAACCGCTAATAACTCGCGCACACCTTTCACTGCACAGGCATGACCTTTACCGTAGGCATGACCTTTAACCTTTAACGTTTCAGCACAGTATATCACCTCTCGATGTGCAAGGAAACTGAATATTAAGAGAAACAGACAGAGAAAAAAGCAGGTGGGCGGAGGGGGGGGAGGGGGGGCAGCAGTATACGGCGCGTGAAAACATTTCAAAGAGCGCGCTATCGCCGTCGGAACGGAAAACGAAATTTCATTACGTACAAGCTGCCTACAGCGTTTCCGGGAAAATGTCGATCGACACGGAAGACGTCGTGCCACTTTCCCCGCCCGGTGGCCCGAACAAGGTTCGGCGTAAAATTGGTAGGAACGGATGGCTTTTCAGACGCTCACGCGTATCGACGTTTCACGAGTTTTCCTTTTCCTTTTCTCCCTTCTACTTTCCTCTTCCGCTTTCTTTTTATCAGGACCTGTCTCGGAACAGTGTTCCCGGCAACGCGCACCATGCTCGCGGCATTTGCTGTCACACGTAGTGATGCATCCATGAATTTACGTTTACGGCCACAGCATGCACCTCGCGACCTTCTTGTGGATATTGAACTCGGGCGTTTCTCTGAACACTGTTCGCGTATTACATCTATCTGTCCGGTGCCTGACTCTGCAGGTGCTGTGAATGTTCACCTTTAAACTTGCACCAGCCTCCGCTCCTCTTTGAGCGTCCTGTCCAACTGACTCGTATGTATACCAACTGCCCGGTAGAAAGTCGTTTTCGCATGACGACAAGTCGTTCACGCAAATGGTTCGCCGAGTGTGTGCGCAACCGGCCGGAAACTTCAGCGTGGCGGCATGCCAAGGTCACTAAAAGACAACTACCATACATTTTACTTCCGACTTTACCTTCAGGCAAAGAATTGAAGGAAAGAAAGACGGACGAGCAACTAGCAGCTGCGCGGCGAGCGCGTGACAACGGCTCTGCACAAAGCAGAACAATGCGCCCTCTGCACCGACACGCGTTCCGTCGCAGGGCGCCCGTAGAATGCGCCTGCTCGTTCTATATATATACCCTCGCAGCCACACGTATGCGCGGACGACGCAGTGCGCACCCGACTGTGCCTATAGTGCTTCTCAAGAGGCTATTCTTCTCGCTTCTTAGAACGCACTGTTAGAATTTCGGGGCTCGTAAGGAGACAACAGAGAATGTATCACTAACGTTCATCCAGTCATTAGCTAATTAAATTAAAATATGGTATCTTACGCGCCAGAACCACGATCTGATTTCGAGGCACGTCGTAGTGGGGGGCTCCGAATTAATTACAATACACGGTACACGAGCGTATTCGGATTACGTGCTAGCCTGAATGAGGACGCCGTGGGCGGGATCGAAACCGCGAGTTCGGCAGCGCGACGCAGTATATTATAGCCACGGGGCCACCATGGCGGGTCATTTTTTGAACAGTATGGACGATAATTCGGAAAAGGGGCGCACCACTTTCCAAATGTTGAGGCCGGCAATGCCACAAACATAATACCCCACGCAGGTTGAGCGATGTACAGAGACTAATTTCCCAATGAAGAAATGAAAAGATTGAGGGGAACCCACACACGGCTTTCGTGCGCGATCTGTTTTCACGCATCAATTGTGGTTAATAACTTCGACAGAGAGTTCTAGCTAAGCATAAATTCGTAAGTGGCGGTGATATTAAATAAATAAATAAATAAATAAATAAATAAATAAATAAATAAATAAATAAATAAATAAATAAATAAATAAATTCATTTGACCTTAGCGTCCACCCTTCTTCGATATACAGTATAGTCAACGGCCACTTCATTTTTAGTGTCGCACACACACATGCAACTCAGAGTTCGAGGCACATATACGTACACCCGTGAGCAAAAGTATACGGACCAGGAATTGCACGATAAAACTAATTTTCTCTTCTGTCTGTGAACGCAACTAGAAACCAAAGACTGCAGTCCAAACTTGGCATTACAAATTTTCTAGTGCACTCGTCAGTTTACGCTTATGCGTGTTAATTACGAAGAAGTGAGTGAGTAAAGACTTTATTTAAAAACAAGGTATTGACGGATGACCTTGTTGTTAGGCAGCCACGAGCCCCTGGGCCCGGGCGGCTTCTTCAGCTCTCTCGAAGACCTTGGCCTGCAGGTCAGGGTCAGAGCTGAGCAACACGGCCTCCCACTGCTCAGTATTACCTTTTTCGTGATTTGTGTGATTTTCGGCTGGGCACGACCACATAATATGAAATAGATCCGCTTTTTGCTTACGATGCTTACATGTATTAGGGTATTGGTCCGGGTAGTAGTAGTGATAGGCTACGGGGTTGGGGTAGGTGTTCGTCTGAAGTCGTCTCCAAGCTACTTCTTGTCGCTTGTTAAGCGATTTGTGTGCTGGCGGGTACACTGCCCTGGCTAAACTGTAGTGCTGGGTTATTTCCTGGTAACTGACCATGCGATCCCTCTCTGATCCTAGCGTGAGCCGTCCAGGTGCTCGGTTTTTTTTTTGGCGACCCTGTGGTCCGTATACTTTTGCTCACGGGAGTACAACTCGCGCCAAGGAACGCCTAGTGTTCAGACGCAATCCAGCAAAATTTCTTTTCAAAGCCACCAATTTACTTTTTTTTTTAAAGGGACTCCCCTTAGAAATTTAGCGTCAATCCGAACATTATTTTACGCGTTTTTACTGTTTACCCCGTCGGCCATTTTTGGTACCATCAGTCGGTCACGCCGCCAACTACAACGTATTTTCGCGTAACGGGACATATAATGTTTTCGAATTAAAAAGTAAGCAGGAGAATATTGCATTTCTACCGCAGGTATCACGGCGCATATCTCGAAGCCCGTGCGATCCTTAGAATGTCTTCTAACTGGTTATGCCATGGGAGCTCACCGGCTACAACTCGTAAATTGCTATACGTGCCGTAATTATTTAAAAGTTAGGTATTGATTTTTTTGTTTATTATGAGATCACGCATTTCGATTGCTCGTGCAAGTAACGTCCGGCGCTTCGTATAATTCAGCTCAAAAGCGGCAATTACGCTATTTGCCACCGGTGATATTTAAAAAGAATAACTGTGTGCGGCTTACGCTCTCAAAAAAAAAAAGAAAAGAAAAAGAAAGCCGTATAGTGCAAAGCAGTGCCACGCTTCGAGTTCCCAATAGGAGATCAATGCTCCCAATAGGAGGTCACCAATCTACAAACTTTGTATATAAAAGATTTTGATCGTATAATAGACGAAACTGAAGTGAAGGGCCTTTCTCAAGCGGGAACCTCGTAGCAGGAACGGACGAGGAGCGTTATTGCAGCGCAGCGACTACTGCGACCGAGGCGCGGCGCTGCGCTCGAATTAGCGGATCGTCTAGTTAGGAGCAGCGTCGCATGAAGCGTCTTATCAACGCTACTAGAACCAACTACAGTAACGTTAGAGGCTAATCTAGAGGCGCACAATGTATTAAAAGCGCACTCGCTAGACAGGCGGCGTCCTTCGCAGAGTGAGCAATGCAGGGGAGCCAAGCAATCAAGGGAAATCAGACGCGAGTGCAATGCTGCAGCACGCGTGGCAGCAGCCAAGTTCTGGGGAGTGGAGCCGGAAGACGCTCTTGCTATACCGAACAACCGCTCGTTTGGGAAGGATCCAAGGAAGCACTCGTCTTAACGACGCGAAGTTGATTACATCCCCGAGACAGCAACCTTCGCCTTGGGGCGCAAAGCGCTTCCCAAGCACCTTTGCGTCTTCGAATACCTTCCAGCCCTCGAAAGACGCAGGTTTACCTGGAATCCCGACGCTGGAGCGTGCCCAGTTTGTACGACAAGGCGTCGCGTCCTCCAGAAGTCACGGCCACAACGCCAGTCGCCATAGTGACGACACGGCGTTGACTTGGCAGGAATAGAAACAGTGCGTGAAGTTCGTACTGAGGAGGATGGGACAAGGCGCGTTGGCGCGGCTAGTGTGCAACGTCGGTCGGGTCGTTTTCATCACTGTGGAGAGAAACTTCGTGGCAGAGACAAATCACCGCACAAGAGGGAAGCGGGGCGTAAAAGAACAGCGTGCAGGTAGCGAGTGCCTGCGATTGTTCTTCCTTTATGTCATGTTTAAAAAAAAAATATAACACACTCAAAGGAATGCCGGAATACCCGTCGAGAAACGACGGTCTATATAACTGGCAATTTTGTGGTGAAATCAAAAATAATGTACTACCTCCCTAATTCAAGTCAACACGGCGGGCCAAATCACCTAATCAGACACGCAATATAAAGAGCATGGCGCAGCTCAACGTTTTGAATCGCTACGCGCAAAAGGCCGCCGCCGATAAGAGATCGCATCGAGTTTCGGTACACAGCTGAGTCGCGTCACTCTGAATCCACAAAATAAGTAAGCTATTCGGGCCGTCTACCTTCTCAGACAAGGTTCTCTCGGTCTACCGTCTACCTTCACAGACAAGGTTCAAACCGTATAACGGCGTGTCTTTTTGCGCACGAGCTGTATACGCCTCCTAAAGGAAAATAACTGGCTTCAAACGGGACCCAGAACCGAGAGGCCTTATAAGCGTCAAAGTCGCGACTCCATCGATTGCCTAAGCTGGAGTTCTGCGAGAAGAGCGACCTTCGTAATTGCAAAAGTGTAGCTTATAACGGCGATGCCGGGAACAGTGAACCAACCAAAAGCTTTTAACTACGACGCACGAGGCCTAATCAGCAGCTTTAACTGTTTGTATCCAAGAGACCGACGGAGTTCAGCAACTGATGTCTGTCCCATGAAACAACACTTTCACAAAGCGTTGAAACACTCGACGGTCTTTCGACAGACGTTCAACTGGTGCCACAGCTAAGTATTTGTTGGTGGAGGGCAACGCACATCTGCTGCAGATAGTGAAACTGAAACCATGCCTGCCAGGCCGCAGAACCCATTCCCATGCAGTTACGAATATTAATAACATAATACAAGTATATATATATATATATATATATATATATATATATATATATATATATATATATATATATATATATATATATATATATATATATATACAACGAAGGCAGCTGCGCACACAATGCACGAGTACGTCTCTTCGTAAAACGGCGCAAACAAGCTAGTCGAGCTGCATGTAACCCATGGTAACGGTGACGAGAAAGCACCGGCTCAGGCATGAAATCAGGAAAGGAGAGAACGGGTAGAATGAGGGAAAGATAACTTCCAAGAGAGAAAACAGGAACTACTGCCTAAGCGTCGTGCTCCGCGCCCTTACGAGTGTATAGGTGCGCCCCCGGTATAGCTTTCTTGGCACTATGCTTCGGTATTTATACAGAAGCGTGTTCCCTTTATAGAGGAGCGAGAGGAAGCGGAAGAGGGGGAGAGAGAATGGGAAACATTAGGGACACCGTAAGGTCGGCGCTGGTACGGCGCGCAGACGACCAAGGACGCGCACAAAAATACGCAGCTCTCTTCGGCCCATTACACTATCGACGTGCCGCCTACGAACGGGAAGTTTATAGCTGTAGCGTACGTGAAGCGTGCGATACTAACAAATGCAGCATGGTTGCGCTGCTCATCCTAAATACAGGGCCGCCTTTTCACAGCAGGAAACACTGAGTACTCGCGGTCGCCAGGAATACTGCGGTCGAAAATACCTTCGGAAGCGGCTATTCATAGCTTTACATGAAAATGTTGTCAGCGTGTCGCCGAACCCGCAGGCGTTTCTTGCAAGCAACGCTTCGTCTTCGGCACTCTTGGCACATCACGAGCGCAAAGCAAAGCCCCGGCGCACTGCCACACTTTGAACTCCCGCGCTCCGAGGCGTCGTTGTGAATTTTACGTCACTGCATGAAAAGATGCGGGCACAATATATATATATATATATATATATATATATATATATATATATATATATATAGAGAGAGAGAGAGAGAGAGAGAGAGCGTTATGTAACGCGCCACATAGAGCACCTTTTTCACCATAGTTATGTTGCTTTGGATGCTAATTAGGAGATAACCTTAAGAGATAGAGAGAGAAACGAAGAGGGAAAGGTTGAGAGGTTAACCAAGGTCGTGCCCGGTTGGCTACCCTACACTTGGGGAGGGAAAAAGGAAAGAACAGATAGTGTGCCGTATGGAACACTTGGAAAATGGGCAAGGCGCGGGACAGAAATACAAGTGCAAAAAAGACCTGATGCACGCGAATATTCAACCTGGTGCCATTTAGTGAAAACTCGTACAACTCCATTGCTACCACGTTGAAAAAAGGGAGCTTTTCAGTTGTGATTAAGAAATTCGCGGATATATTGTCACGAAGGTAATAAGCGAGAGCCTGACGAACGTTCGTCCTTTTAATGATGGCCGACACTCACAGGGGACGCGGACTATACTGCACACTTTGTCGTTCTCGCGCAGACGGCCGGCGACTGCATATATAGTGGGCTGCGTATACTTCGCGTCAATATGACTTATAGCGTAAAGAAGAGCCTCTTCGAAGCGGAAGCCACCCACAGTTTATTTCCACGCTACGCGTTGTTTTGATAGTATATAGTTAATAAAAAATTTCGTGATCGTGGTACACGCGCGACCCTCAAATGCACGAAACCGTTCCTGCGGTCTGCGCACATAGCGCCCGAAAAAGTTCAGAGCCAACTGCTCTGAGCAGAGCACGTCAGAACTGTCCCGGAACTGAAGAGCGGCAGTTGTTAAAAGCAAGTAAAGCTTAACAGGTACTTGACACTTTCTTTTTCTCTTCTTTTTACGTATCACTCGTAGTAATCACTGCCATCTTTAGGTTTTAAAAAATTAATGGAGTTTTATGTGCCATATAACGACGATGTGATTACGAGGTACGCCGTATAGTGCGGGACTCCGGA
The DNA here is from genome assembly GCF_038994185.2 of Dermacentor albipictus. Classification (NCBI taxonomy): domain Eukaryota; kingdom Metazoa; phylum Arthropoda; class Arachnida; order Ixodida; family Ixodidae; genus Dermacentor; species Dermacentor albipictus. Next base: position 158,389,183 of record NC_091824.1, on the reverse strand, counting down.
TTAATTTTGACGACCTTGAGTTCTTTAACGTGTACGAAATGCACGGATGTTTTTGCATTTTGCCCCCATCGAAATGAATAAGCCTGGGCATGCAAAGCGTGGGGGCTGTCGTTTTAGCTGCATCATTGGTGGCGACGTTCTCGCACTGAATTCACAAGCAGCGGAGGTTTCCCAAGTCGCGCAGAGATAGAAACATCAGTTTCTCATCAGGAAAAAAAGGACGGAAAATCGGTACAGTTCACAAAGTATATAGAAAGCTACAATTTCGTTGCTTGCAGGCAGTTTATGGCTCATTCCGTTATACTTGTCATCAACTGTCGTCTGCATCGACTTTTAATGGGTTTTGTAGAGGCAAGACTGACGCAGTCAAATCGGTAAGATATGGATTGCGTCAATCTATTTTTTTGAAGGCGCACTGCATGCAGGCTGTAGTCACAGTCGTCTTTACCCCATGGGTGAAATTGCGGTCGGTGTATCCGGCTCCCACTAACGCTGGCGCCTACGGCACGGACAATACTACCGCCGAACGCCGTAAAACACGTTCCTGCATGCACTGCGACTTCGGACGCACTTTATGTAGGACACCTCGGGTGCCAAAATAAAATCAGGGGCGCCCCATTACGGTGTTTCTTATTGCCCAGTTGCACCTCTAGTACGGCCAGAACCAATAAGTGATATTGCTTGCGAGCGAGGCTGTATGCAGACGCATCCAGTCGAGACAACTACGGCCGCCAGCCTTCGGTTCCCGTCGGGAGCCGCGTTTTTTTCCATTCCGCGTCGTCCTCCGAAGCCGTCCAGCGGATGCAGTAAACACCGCGGAAGGATCGCGGTGATAACGATCACTGCGCGCACAAGTGAGCAGCCCACCCACGCAGCCGAGGGCGTAATTCTTCGCAGCCACATCACGACCGAATGGCGCAACCACTACGTGATTCCCTCGGACATAAACGTTTATCAAGCAGTGTACGAAGAAAAAGCGAGAGAGCGCTGCCTGTCTGGCCACGTTCTCCCTTATCTTTCTCCCTCGATTGTACTCTTTTTCGCTTTTCGTGGGTTGGTCTCGGCGGTTGTTAGCACTTGTCATACAGTAGTCCTGAATGACTTCGAAAATTTATCTCCGCATGGACAAACACCGTCCAGACAACGCGTTCTTCAGGAATGTGTTATGTGTTTAGTAACGCGGCAGATTTTAACGCGATAGAGGGAGTGAAGAATAAGACAACGGAATAGCTGTGGCTAGAAACGGCGTCCTCGTTCTCCTCGTATGAACACGCTATTATGTTCACCAGTCCAGGCCAATTAGCACAGCAACATTGGTGGCTTTCTTCACAGACGCCACGTAAAAAAGATTCAGTCGCAGCAGACTTTCCTGAACCCTCTTCAGCAGCTACCTATAGTTAACGAAAGCTTGGCAATAGCCTAGGTTGGACATAGCTATGACTGCATGCTTAAAAAAAAAAGAAAAAGAAAAAAAAAACGTTGAGCGAAGAACGACGCGGAAACCGCTACGACCACTGGCTGCTATAGAAGCAGAAGGTTATTTCGGCTGTACACTGCACGAGGTACCAGTACAAACCAATTTTGAATAGTGCGGAGATCGTATACAGGCCCAGAGAACAAATAAAAGGCCATTTACTATTTCTCCCACCCCAGTGCAGGGTAGCACACCGGAAACTCGCACCTGGTTAAGCTCCCTGTCTTTCCTCTCTCGGTCTCTCTCTAAATAAATAAAAAAAATAATTCTGCGGTTTTACGTGCCAAAACCACGATTCGATTAGAGGCACGCCGTATGGGGGACTCGGGAAATTTCGACCACCTGGGGATCTTTAACGTGCCCCCAATGCACGGGACACCGGCGCTTTTGCATTTTGCCTCCATCGAAATGGGGCCGCCACGGCCGGGATTTGATCCCGGGATTCCCTCTCTAAATAAACGAAGCAGATGTCATCCCAACCGCTTTTTAAGGCACATTCACCAGCACACCTCTCATTCCACTAAGTGAAAAAGAGGTTAGTAAAATCGATGCCGTAAATGATATAAGTGATGACATCAGCAGTACAATGAATAATAATAATAATAATAATAATAATAATAATAATAATAATAATAATAATAATAATAATAATAATAATAATAATAATAATAATAATAATAATCAGCCTGGTTACGTCCACTGCAGGTCAAAGGCCTCTCCCATATTTCTCCAACTACCCCGGTCATGTACTAATTTTGGCCATGTCATCCCTGCAAACTTATTAATCTCATCCGCCCACCTAACTTTCTGCCGCCCCCTGCTATGCTTTCCTTTCCTTGGAATCCAGCCCGTAACCCTTAAAGACCATCGGTTATCTTCCCTCCTCAATACTGCCCTGCCCATTTCTTTTTCTTCATTTCAACTAAGATGTCATTAACTCACGTTTGTTCCCTCACCCAATCAGCTCTTTTCTTATCCCTTAACGTTACACCCATCATTCTTCTTTCCATAGCTCGTTGCGTCGTCTTCAATATAAGTAGAATCCTTTTCGTAAGCCTCCAGGTTTCTGCCCCGTACGTGAGTACTGGTAATACACAGCTGTTATACACTTTTCTCTTGAGAGATAATGGCAACCTGCTGTTAATGATCTGAGAATGCCTGCCAAACGCACCCCAGTCCATTCTTATTCTTCTGATTATTTCAGTCTCGTGATCCGGATCCGCGGTCACTACCTGCCCTAAGTAGATGTACTCCCTTACCACTTCTAGTGCTTCGCTACCTATCGTAAACTGCTGTTCTCTTCCGAGACTGTTAAACCATGAAGCCTATGAAGCCATGTAACCATGAAGCCCATATAATAATATGACAGAGTGTTGTATTAGTTATGATACTTATGTTTCTTTGTAACATAAAAACTGCTACTTCTGCTGGTTCAGCGAGACAAATGCCTTAGTCAGGAGGATTACGTCCTCTTTTTGTGTTGCTTTGCGGGATAACCTTGTAATTGCCCGAATAATATGAAAATGAAGCAATAACAAGGAACTGTTGTTAGTAGCTCTCCATGTCGTGTGTTTCTCCCCATCAGTACACGTTTGTCGCAATTTTAGCGCGCAAGCTTCAGTTACGCTGTCGTAACGATAGATATTCGTGCAGCACTTGCAGATATTTCGCATCGCAGCAAGTCTTGCCCTGTCACGGAGTCACATTAAGTTGTCGTCGCGACTGTCACCGGCACGGCTACAGACACCCATATGCCGCCGTTTTGGTGTGACGGTACGTCCAAAAACCGTGGTCTTAATTGCAGTCATAAACCTAGGTTGGAGCCATCATCGAGTGACAACCAACGACGAGAGCAGGTTTCCCAGATGTGCTTGCCGTACTTACACCGGCGCTGTTTCTCACTGCAACGAAGTTTACATCCACAGATGTCAACGCAGCAACGAAAGCACGAAAAACAAAGATGTGGAATGTCAATACGCTGCACGACTGCGCGAAGCCGACATTCTCTGCACGCTTAGTGTTTGCGTTCTTTCAGAATTGATGATTATTTAGGGGTGCTATATATTAGAAAGCTTCAGACGGAAACTTGACGCGTCCCATATTCGAAATTTCATTTTGGACCTAAGGGGAAGAAGCTTTGAGGATAACAAAGACGCCCTGGAGGGCGCTAAGGACTCCACAGTGAGCGATGGAACGGAAAAGACGGTGGTATGGGTTAGAGAGGAAATGAGTGGAATTTGGTGGGTCACGTACTGCCTAAAACAGATGATCGGTGGTCTGTTATGTCAACAGAACGGGTGCCAAATGAAGGTGAACGCAGTGGACTAGGCGGTGTGATAAGAGCAACAATTTAAGTTTGCAGGTACTGGCTGAAGGTATGCCAACACAAGAGTAAATTAGGTCGCTGGGACAGGCCTGCATCCTGTACTCGGCACACAAAAAGCTGATTATGATTAACAGAATTGTCCTTCGAGCTAGTTAACGAGCAGTTCGCTGCCACCGTTTCGAGACCCCAGCGACTGCGTTGAAGAGCTGCTCTTGCGAACGTCGCAAGATGGCAAGCCGAAGGTAGAATTAAATCATCCCACACAGAGGGCGCAACGAATTCGCGGAGAAAGCGGAAGTGCCACGACTACTCTTGCGACATCCACTCGTAACTAAAATAGTCGAGAAGGGGCGGAAATCTGTGAAAATAAATGCGTGCGACCACCACCGGCCACGCACGCTGTCCAAAAAAAGAAAGTGCGACGCCTGCATTAAGGTTACACAGTAGCCTCTCAGCACGTACAACGAAACCAACGATGCATCGATGTTTTGATGCATATCGTGCTTCGTGAATATTATTTTTTCCTTTTGGCGTTAAACAAACTGACCTCGCGCAATATGCCCTTTTTATTAAATTTTCCGGTCCGTATACATATTCGTTTCTCTATGAAGCATCTTTAAAACATGCTTCTGTTTATTTCTCTGTTAGAACAAGCGTGCCGCATTTTCGTTTGCAGGAAGTAGTTCCTAGGGCGCTTCTAGCCCATTTTTAACTCTATCTTTCTCTTTTCCTTAGCGTGTACATTCTTTCTCTCTTCTTCCATAGCAATCTTTATTTATACCCTCTTTCTTCACGATAACCATTTCTACGTTTGCTAAAGAATATCAGATATACACTGCGGAGTATATAAGATACCGACACGAAATAAGATTGACGGGGTAACTAAAGCACTTATGTCGCGTAGGCATCTTCAAGCCGCGATTTGGTCTACGTGCGCGATATTAACTAAATCTGGTCGCAGAGAAAAACGAAGATACGGGCGAAGAAATAAGAAAGCGCGTGATAGAGAAAGAACAAACAAATAAAATTACGGCACCCACCCTCGCCGTTGGCTTGCTGTTCCTCTTCCTTATGAGGCATCGTGACGAGCGCGCGACATATGCCAATCACGGCTTTCGGGCGCCGAACGGTGCGCTGCCCGGAACCCACGTGGGCCGCAGACGAGCGGCAGAGGCAGGGCAGCAGGCAGGACACACGGATCAATTCCTGCTGCCAGCGTTCTCGGTTTCTTCTATCAACGGGCCTCCCTGTCCGGCCGCTTGGCCCTCCTCACACTTGCAACCGGTGCGCGGTAAATGTACACGGTGCAATAACGAAACGGTTCACAGCAGACGCTCACAGCCGCACAAGAACCGGAGTGCGACTGGACGTGAGGGAGCAGCGCAGGCAAACGAAAAAATATTTAAACGAGGAGGATACCGGCGCACAACTTGCACGCCTCTACACTACCACCGGAGGAGCGCGTGCGGAACACGAGAACGACCCGACCGTCGCACCACCGAACGTCCCGTGCGGAAGCCCCGGCAGAACTGGAGTGCTGCTGGCGAGGGAGCGTTCAGAAGAGCCAGTGTGGCGAGAGGGAAGTGGGGGCTCGGCCTCGGCGAAGCCAGACGCGCAAGCTGGTGTGCGATGCGTCACCGAAGCCCGTGCGCCGTGCCCCGTCCCGCCTTGCATGAGGACAGACGCGACGTCGCCCTCCCGACCGACGTAGTAAGCCGACGACGGCTTCGCTTGTTGCTTCTGCGGCTACGCGCGCGAAAGAAAAGCAAGCGGGCAGGCAGGCAGGCAGCCAGCGACGCCCTGCCTTCGGCGTTCCGCTTTCTTTGGCCCTCACGTGCGCTTCGCCGTCTCGGGGCGGTCCGCCGCGCACGACGGTCATCCGCCCGCCAAGAAGCAACGCAGACGCGCCTCGTGCGATTGTTCCACTGTTGTCGGACTGTTAAACTTCGCATGGACTCCAATGTTTACAGCAGTCGAAATACAATAAACCGAACCTACTCCGCTCTTTGCGCATCTGCGCAAGCGGCTTAGCGTATCTAAAGAGATGGCGTCGGTGGAACCTGGCAAGCGCATATCGCTAAACCCCGTTTCAGATGTTTTGTGTACGAAGCCAATATAACGTCCGCTAAGTATACAGGGTGGTCACTTTTAAGCTTTCTGGAATTTTTAAACATAGCCCGTTGCAGATAACGTAATTCTAGTCCTTGAGCTGGATTATCCAGAGAGGCAGACATGTGCGAGAAATCGAAACAGGTATTTAACTAACTAACTGACCACTGATTATATTTCGAATCTCTTACTTTACGGCGCATATTGCAATTTACGAATTGTAGCCGGTGATTTTGCAAGGAGTATCCAATAGAAATGATTTTCCAGAATGACGCTAGCTTGGAGACATGCGCCATCAAACTTGCCTAAAAATGCACTGTACCACTTATTATTTTTTTTAACGAACGCTCCTTTATGAATTGAGGTATAAAAGTAACTGGTACGCCCATGCATTTAGTTCGGCACCTTGGGAAATAATATATCTCGAAACCGGCATCGCCCTGGAAGTTCATTTCAACTGGCTACGTCTTGCAAGCTCACCGTCTACAATTCTTGAATTACAATATGTGGCGTAATCAAGTTATTTAGCCATTTTATATTGAGTAGTTGAATATGCGTTGCAATTTCTCGAGATACTAATGTCCGGCTCTTCGAATAATCCAGCTCAAGGACAAAAATTATGCTATCTGCCCCAGTATATATTTAAAAAATTCCATAAAACTTGAAAATGATTACCTTGTATATGCGCCAGCTGTTTTCGAAAACCCCTAATAGCAGCTATTGGACAGTTTTAGTTAAACGTTAGCGTGGTTAAGGGAAGTAGCGTTACAGCTTCGCAAACGAACTTTTCAGGAAGCGAGTTTTAGTATAGCGTGATAGCGTAATTTACGTGCGGGACGCTATTCCATTACGCTTTGAACTTCGCATACATAGTGCATCTGAATGCTTCTATCTGTGTCTGCGTCCGGAAAATGTTAGAGGCAACGCAATGCAAGCCAAGAGCGCGTTGTATTTGTACTTTCCACGTCCGCCGATCTGCGGCGAAACAATAATACAAGCTGCCTACCATAGGCCCCGAAAGCTTCCGATCTCAGATGCCATATACCGTCGTCGCGCCATCTTCCAACTTCACCGATAGGTGGCGCAAAGAATGGTGAAGAAGGGAAACGACGAACAACGGAGATGCACAAAAACAAAGTTCACAATACGGGTTCAGAAACATTAGTTATGGGAATTCATCGAAGGCTTTCTTTCCTTCCTTTTTTTTTTCTTTTTCAACATAGGTAGGACAATAGGCAATAACATAAAGAGAGCTTGGTGGCGCAACCCACCGCCCCGTTTCACCGCCCCACTCGTAACATCCATCCATCCATCCATCCGTGAATTTCTTTCGTTAGGCTTAGACGCGTTCAAAACAAGAAGTGATCTCGAAAACTCCGCAAGGTTATCCATAATACTCGGTCGTCGAAGTGGCCTGAGACTAAACGAAGACCGTTTACTCAGTCACTGCTACGAACAAAGCGAATTCTACAAAAACAACGCCAAATTCAGTTCACAGCGGCCGGCATATTGTTTTGCGTAAACTACGTAAGTCACGCAAAGGCGGTAACGTTAAATATGAATAGCATGCGTACGCTAAACGGTATGGGTCGTTTAGCGTTCTGCGCATCCGCATTTTGATCCCGCTATTCCGCTAAGCAGGCTAAACTGAAAATTGACAGTCACTTTAGCATACATCAAAATGGGTGAAGGCGAAAGCCTGCGCGCTCAAGAGAATCACTTGACATTCTCATTCGAATGCGCTGTTACTTATTATTTGTTTTCCCGCACTAAAGGTCGTAAGTTTGAATGCCTTAAATGAAGAAAACTTAATTATCTGTACCTTCATTAACACCAAAGGTTGTGAGTTCGAGTGCATTAATTAACTACATATTAACTTTGTCTTAATTCCTCTTAACACCGAAGGTCGTGGGTTCGAGTGCCTGAATTAACTCTATCTTAACTTGCCTTTTTTTTTTCTTTGACATAATGAGCGGCATCGGAGCCAGCTCTGGAAGATGGCGAACGCGAGAGCAGTGGCACGAGCGCGTGTATGCGCGAGGCGAGCTCACATGACTTTCTGCACCGCACGCCGCGTTCTTTCGGGGGCATGAGCCGCTTAATTATCGCCTTGAAGCTGTCCATTGGAACTATGACCGTGGGTTGGGCTCAAAACTCCACTAACTCGTCACTGTTAAAACCATCAGCTGCCGGATATATGTCAGCGAACTAATTTTGTTTCCCTCTTTCAAAAATTAATACCTTCGCGCTTCCAGCCGCCACATCGCATAATCATATCGATTTTCCATTGTGAAGCCTGCATTATGTGCGAAAAGCAAAAACGCCATGACTGCTGCCTGGTCAGCTTTCACTGTTCTCTGCGCAAATTTTAACTCTTTCCAACATCCAACTCTCCCTTCCCTACACTTGAGAGAGCTGGTCGACGCCACCGCCAGTGGTATATGGCCAGTGCTGGCGCATACAAAAAAGCTAACGAGTCCAGACAAATGGATTCAGCGCCACGATCGGAGACCCAGCTGGAGTTCAGCAGCGGCTACTAAGCACCGTTTGGAATTTCTCTCCCCTTTGGCTGTACGGCGGAGGGCGGTCTACCGGTTCACTAAATGTGGTATCACGGCCTGTCGTGCAAAGGGATTGCATTTCTATAGGTGGCGTTGAAGCGAAGGGATATATCTACAATAGCCTGTCACGACGACATACCCCTAGGTTAGTACGCATGTGTGCATCCATGAGTGCGCGCGAATTTTTATTGTTTTCCTGAAGGTGGGCTTCGCCAACGTTATCAAGCCGTTGTTGCGTACCTGCAAGTTTCGCACACTTTGAATTTGTTCCGATAGAAACGACGCTCACGTTTCGAGAAGACGTAGAACGGGCGACGACAACGATCGCTTTCTAGGAGATAGAAATAAAAGCAAAGGTTAACCAGGAGAAAACTCCGGTTGGCTACCCTGCATTGGCGAAGCTAAAGGGGCATGAAAGAAAAGCAAACGAAGGAAATAATGAACAATGCAGAACTGCCTGCACGTGTGGGCGCTGTCACTCAGTCTGTGAAGGCGCAACGCAGTCATTGGTTCCCAGGAATGCAGTGTGGGCACAAAGAGAGGAAAAGACGGAGAGAAAAATAAATAAATAAAAGAAGCGCGGTGTCATCTGTCCTTGTAGCACGCACAAAGCGGGCCGCCCAAGTGCAGCGACACTTGGACGCTCGTGGTATCCTGTCCTCTTTTCTGTTCATGTTTCTTTGCGCTACAATTACTTCAATGCAGGAGCAGGCAGGCTGGCTAATGCATGGGCCCGGTAATGGTTTCACGAGACCGTGCGTTCGTCCGACCGCGGGCACCGCCGACACGCCCAAACGACAGCGCACGGAAAGGGGAGAGCAAAAAGGGAAGGAAAAAAGATAGTAAGGGAAAATGCACGCTGCGGCCTCACAAGGCATATTTTACAGGTCAGAAGACTCCCGCCTTTCGGTAAGAGCACACAACTTACGTAGGGATAAGAACGAACGCCTGTTTGTGAGTATTTACACTGAACTACATCGCGCAACATCACAAAGCAAGTTTCAACATGAAATCGTTGTTTCAGACACCCGCTTATCTGGAAACCTACACGATGTCTATATACCGAAAAGCTCGATACAGATGCGAGTCTTAAATGCAGACCGCCGTTGCATTTAAGCGCCAAGTGAAGTAAATGAGAGTCAAAAATTCAAAACTCGGATGGAGCCTGTACGACTTCGCGATAGCAACAAAGCATGCTCCCTGGCGGTAGAGCATACCGATAATCCTTCATTCCCTACATCCACCCCCCCCCCCCCCCCCCGCCTCCAGCCCACTAAACACACACAGCGTTAGCTGGATGCCTATCCACACGCGACCGCAGCAACGCGCTGAATAATTTCAAACTATACCACTTTGGATTGGAAATACTGTTGTACAAACATGAGTTAGCCGCGTGTGGGTACAGACACCCATGACGTCAGAGGAATTCTCAGCTCAACAGATGGGGCACTGCCAATGTCTCTCTGGGCATCTAAATTCGCGCACACGAAGCATGAAAAGTAACGGTCACACAAGCAGCACGACGGACCCTGCTGCCAGCGCATCTACTTTGCTCTATTTCGCGATACGCAAGCCAAAACGCCTAGCACGTAACAAAACGAGAACCGCAAGCGTTCTTGGTGCAAGTCGTGCTTCGTTTATAAGCAAGCACGTAACAAAACAGCACAAATTTACGAGCTCCATCTCGACAAAGTGTAGTACCGCGATAACGCGAGATTTTGTCTGCGCTACAGCGCCAGCAACTCTTTCCCACTAGTCACACACGTGACAGCACGCACTCGCCCTGCAATCTTCATTCCAGACGATGCAGCGACAGCGAGGGCAGTCATCTGCAATTCGCAAGGCGAGGCTTCGCGCAGTTGCCACCGCGCGGCTGTCGGAATCGCTGTTCGCAGTTAACGACCTCACCGGATATAATGAATGACTAATGGATGGCCGTCATCGCAAGCAAGAACAAGGATAATACGTGCCTCCCGACACGTAGAACGGGTGAAAATTAATGGACGGCGTTATATCAAAGCCAAAACTGCAGACACAAGCCTGCCAGGAACGCTAATAATAAGTGGAGAGGAGATAGCGCTTGCAGTCCGAGCGTATATACGCTTCTGAAGTTTCACGAAAATAAAGTTAAGGCGCATAGCACGCTTTAAAAAAAAAGAAAAAAGAATAACTTTCGGTTACACCAGCTATAGTATAACAACAGTAAAAGAGCGAAGCAATATATATGAGGTAAATCCTTAAATGTCTGCAAGACAAGCACACAAATGGTGACACCTCAACGCTACATATTAAGATGCAAGGCCAAGTAGCACGCCAATGGTCCACATGACCCGGACATAGGAGATAGTTCTGGAGAAGTGGAAGCCTGACAGCTCGTCACGCCTGCGGCAGAAAGGATGTTATACATCCGCCGCACAAGCGTGCGAGTGGTGGCGTTGGCATAACACTCAGAGGGTTAGTTCTAGTAGTAAAACATAAATACCCTGCAATATGGATGGCAAAACGGCGCCGCGGTAGCTCAATTGGGATCGTTCCCCACCTGCGGCAAGTTGTTTCTTCATCCACCTTCATTGCCATTAATTTATCATTTCTTTAATTCAATTAGTAGGTACAAGTAATTTACCCTATGTTTTTCTTGGTGCCAGTGTCCGTTGGTTTCTTATGATATATATATATATATATATATTGCGGTTTAAATCAGGGATTCCGGGACATTAAAGAGGTGCGACGTAATGGTAACGCACCATCGCCACTGATTTTTCTTTCTATTGACATGACATAATTAGCTGTTCATTTTGCCTGCAGCGTCAAAGGGGACTTAAACACAAGAGAAAAGCACACAAGAGAGGCACTGACTATACTTAAGGACAATAGCACGTGACACTGTAGGGATAGCTACACGGTGGCGCAGGCACTAATACTGTGTTACCGCGCCAAGGATTCCGGCTGCATTTGACAGAGCTTTTGGTTTCTTATAGAACAGATGCGAGAATCAGCGTAGCTTCCACGTGCGACGGTTTGGCAGTTTCCTAAATGTGGAAGAAACAATCAGGAAAAAAAAATATGTCAAGTTTAAGACTCAGTGTCCTGTCTAGTCCTATTTTGCTTTTCTGTCAACGATGTTTTTGTTTCTCTTCCCCAGTTTGAACTAACGGAGTTGAGAATGTGGGACTTCTTTCAGAAGCTCTCTTATCTGTGCGCGTTTTGAGATAAAGGGAGGAAGGGAGCCTTTTATTGAAATGCAAAGAATTCTGCCGGCGTATGCTTCCCTGTGATACTCCGCATGAAGAAGGGGATTGGGGAGAGAAAGGTCCCAGAAGGCCTCACTATAGATTCCCAGAAGACTCGTTTTTTTCTCTCTCTCTCTCTTTTTACCTCCTACTTGCTTCGTTCCTCCTTACATTCCCATCAGAAAAAGCACGCTCATACGAACGGAGCCTCCGTTACCAGGGCGAAATCGTGCTTGAAGCTCGGTTGTACGGGTAATTACCCACATATGCTGCGCGGACACCAGGGATAAGCAGCCAGCCAGGCAGAGAGGGAAGCACACTCGATCCTGCGAAACCTGGGCGGCCAGAAAAAAAAAACGGGCGAGACCGATTTCCTCACTACCGACCGACGAGACGGGGTAGCTCTTTTAAGTGGCCTGCCACCCGGTTCGCTCGAAGCAGCGCGAAGATGTACGGGCACAAAAAAAAAAAAAAACACGCAAACACGTCCTCGGTGGACAGATGCGCTCGGAGCACGTGCGACTGAAGGCGCGCTCACACTAGCGGGAAAGCGCACAACGCAGGACGTTTCCCGCACGCCGCTTCCCGCACAGACCGGTTTTTCTCCCGCAGACAGGCTGCTCTGCCGTCCCGCAGAGCGATGGGTCCTGTACCTATTTTTGCCGTGCCGCTGTCGAGAACAGCCAATGGGGGCCGACCGTGAACCGTGACGTCGGTCCCTGTTCAGTGACCCCGTCGGCGGAGGCAGGAGGCTGCGCGCGTGCTGCGGGACACTCGGCTGTTGCTCGGCGCGCTGTCCTGTGTGTTCCTGCCTCGAGGGTCCTCCCTCGACGGCTCCTCTCTCTACATCCCAAGAACCGCAGCGAGAAAACGCGCGCAGTGTGATCGTCATTCCGAGCAGCTGCGACGCAGCGGCGTCGTTTACGCTGTGCCGCTGCGGGAAGTCTCCCGCTAGTGTGAGCGCGCCTTGAGAGGAGTCCGCGCGGGGACGGTGCCGCTCACGTAATGATAAGCGGCCAGCTTATTTACATGAAGGCGCGCTGACGGCGCCGGCAAGGCGTCTCTGCGCGATTAGGGCAAACGTGCCGCGGTGCCACCGAGGGCTTGACGCCTCCGACTGCGTACGACTGCAGGCGAAGATTCGGATGGCACGTTGCTCTTTTTCCAGAATTTCCTCGACACCCCGCGATGCTTTTTCTTCTTCGTCTTTTCTGCTCTTTTTTTTTTAACAGCGCAGGCGTCTTTTCTTTCGTCGATCCACTCACTAAAGCCCGCACTGCCAAGGTGAAGATATACGACGAAGCCCTGCTTAACGAACCCCAAGTTCTTGAAGCAGTGCTGCGTTTCGAGTTTTCAAGGAAAATAATAAATGGGGCTTCGCGACAAGTGTGTTTAACACAACTGCGTTTTTTATGAAGAGACACTCCTGTTCGCGTCAGCTACTGGTTCCGCAATGCGTTAAATCTTGCAACCCGCCGCGGTGGCTTAGCGGCTATGGTGTTGCGCTGCTAAGCACTAAGTCGCGGGACCAAATTCCGGCCGCGGCGGACGTATTTCGATGGGGGCCAAATGCAAAAACTCCCGTGTCCTGTGCATTGGGGGCACGCTAACGGTCCCCTGGCGGTCAAAATCAAACCGGAGTCCCCCGCTACGGCATGCCTCGCGATCAAAACGTGCTTCTGGCACGTAAAACGCCAGAGAATTCAATTCATTAAAATCTTGCACAGATAACGAAATTTATTTGTCCTTGAATTGTTGCAATATCTCGTGCGGCGGTATTTTCTCGGTCACTGCATAGCAGCAATGAACAATTTCTGGCGTCGTATTCCGAAAATCCCGCCATGTACAATAAACGCCTCCCTTTTCAAGATGCAATCTTTGCGCTCAGCATATAATTATGCCTGGATTTAGTTAGCATTCAAAGTGCTGTAACTGTTGAGTGACGTTTACATCCAAGATTTATATACGAGATAGGCTAATGAATTATAGACAAGAGCACGTTTTTATGGCTGGCCTTACTATACTGCAGCAGCGAGATTTTTTTTACTACAATGTGCAAGGAAGCACTCCCATATAGGACGCGCAGAACATACGAAAGGCACTGCAGGCGTAGTTTTTTGATGATGCGAAACCACTACAGCGCGTCGCGCCAAGTATTACTGTAATAAAGTGATACAGATGCACACACACGTCTATGGAGCGTAGACGTGCAAGTATGTAAAGCTGCAAAAGTATTAGCAAACCCTTTCTGATCACTGGGGCAGGTGGCTCTATAGCCGGCATCATAAGCGCTTGCAATTTTGTTGTTTCTTTGAGGCGCTTGTATTTCGGTGACGCGTAACCCCTCCTAAACTGCTGCATGCAAGTAAATGTAAGAACGCCAGCTGGCGCATACAAGTTGACATATAGGTGCCGCAGGAAACGCTGAAGCCGACAAAATGGCGAGAAATGCACACCGTTCTGCTCCTGTCCCACTAACTCATTTCACGAGGGTTGATGCTAACAATAGAAAATAAAACAATTATGTAAATGCATAACACAAGTTCATCGATTTGATGCCAGTTCAATACACATCTGCAGTTTCCAATCTCCGCAGGTGCTGGACGCGACATAAAGATTCCCTCATTCATCGTATCAGGTTGGAGGTGGCGTATACATGTAGCTTTTCATATCGTATACGTCAATCAACTATACCTGGTTGCTTGTGCGGCCGCTCATATGAGAACGTGGAACACGATCTGATAAGCTGTCCTAAGGTACAACAGTAAATATGGGCTCTGAAGACAACAATTATTACCCTGGATGATCGTCGTTATAGCATAGAGAAGTTGCTTGGGCCATGGGATAATAATAATATTTGGGGTTTTACGTGCCAAAACCACTTTCTGATTATGAGGCACGCCGTAGTGGAGGACTCCGGAAATTTTGACCACCTGGGGTTCTTTAACGTGCACCTAAATCTAAGCACACGGGTGTTTTCGCATTTCGCCCCCATCGAAATGCGGCCGCCATGGCCGGGATTCGATCCCGCGACCTGGGCCATGGGTAACGCATCATGACAGCGATTAGCTCCGAAATCTTTAATAACATTTTTATACTGAGAGTGACACAGTATCTCTGTACTAAAGCTATGTATACGTCTGTTTATTTATTTATTCTGTATTATTCGACTGAATTGATTGACTTATTTATGTTGAATTGAAGAAAGGGCAGTGTGTGCCATATTGTTGCGTTTTCGTAAATTTTTTTTCTCTATATTTTCTGTTTAAGAATGATGGGAAACCCGCCGTGGTTGCTCAGTGGCTATGGTGTTGGGCTGCTGAGCACGAGGTCGCGGGATCGGATCCCGGCTACGGCGGCCGCATTTCGATGGGGGCGAAATGCGAAAACACCCGTGTGCTTAGATTTAGGTGCACGTTAAAGAACCCCAGGTGGTCAAAATTTCCGGAGTCCTCCACTACGGCGTGCCTCATAATCAGAAAGTGGTTTTGGCACGTAAAACCCCAAATATTATTAAGAATGATGGGAAATGTGCTTTATTGTCGGAACGCGTTTTTCATGTCCCCTCATGTTATCATCCTTTGATCATTGGACAATTTATTCTTTGCGTAGGAGCGGGTAACGCTGTAGTTGACAGCATATCCAATTTCATCCGTATAAATCATTCACTAGACGCGATAAACTGTCTATATACATAATCATATCTGTGCTGCAACTGCACGATGCTCAACCAACAGCAAAAAGTTGATCGGAAAGCGACTAGCTGCTACAGGGCCGTAACAAAGTTCGCGGCGATATGCGCCGATATAAGGAACACGACAGAAATGTCCTCTATTCGGCGTATACATACGACACCGAAAAATACGATGAACAGCGGAGGTAGTCAGCTCACCGGTGTCGGAAGAGGAAAGCTTCGGTTGTTTATTGTTTGCACTTACATTTATACAGGCGCGCACGCACTGGAAAAAAAATTAAGTGCCAACTCAAGATATGTATAGTAACAGCCGAGTGGCATAAAAAAGAAAGACATGCTAGGAATGAACACCTTCCCGTCAACAATGGCGAAACCAAAAGCACCCGCACGAAGGCACGCACGCACGCACGCACACGCAAGATAAAAAAAAAAGACCAACATAAGAACATTTTGCGTAAATCAAGCAGCGAAATGGGGCCGTTATAGGTCGTTATAGGTGTATATAGTTGTCACCGTTAAACGTCTCATGAGGCAGTCTCGTGAAGCACGCGCGGATGAATTGCCAACATGCCTTTGCAAGGCTAAATCCACCTGTAGCCATGGTAACACCCTCCTCTTCTCAGAAGCAAGCGAATTCTGCCGCCTATAGTAGAGAAAAAAATAAAAAGGAGGACAGAAGCGAGGTCTCCCGAGGGTATTCTTATAAAGCGAAGGCATAAAGGCTTAAGAGGGTGGCTTGCTGGGCGAGCTGGTGCATGGTATAAGGGTAAAAACGCGAGCACAAGTAAAGAGAAGTATATAGACGGGACAAAGCTGCACTTACAACTAAGCGCTCGCCTATTTTTCGCCTGCTGGAACCATGTTAACCTTCGCATAGGCGTAACTGCGTACATGTATGCGTGCGTGCGTGCGTGATAAGCTGACGCACAATATTAAAACAGAAGCTTACCACTGGTGTATACAACTCACGCACACAATGAAGCTACACTGTAAAACAATGCGGTTAATTTAAAGAAAATTTACAGAAATTTTCTGTACCGCAAAAGAAATTTTCTGTGATTTCTTTGTGAGAGAAACCTGTTATAAGAAAAACAGGCATTTTCTGTTGTTCTTCATCTCTAGACTATAAATCGAGTCAACACTAAAATGTAATCATTTGAAATCATTAATTGTAACTGCATAAAAAATGTAAAATAAAATTTCAGTTTTTTTCCTTTCATACACGCCGTTTTTTGCATGTACCACGCACGACGCGCTGTTTGCGGTATTGCTGTTGTGCCCCGTGCCATAATCAAGATGGCTGCTCTTCGAGTCAACGCATGTCGACACTGTTGCGTTTCTGTTTTCGAAAATCGCAAGAGGTGAGCGGTTTTCTTTTCAAGTACATAACAAACAGTGCACGACGTATTCCCTTACGCAATATATTTCGCGTGTTTATGACACAGAACGGGACTACAATGTAGTCCGCAAAGAAAATTCAGTGGACAGTGACAAAACTTAGCGACTACGTATTTCAGTGTGCGGTGCGCTTAGTGAGGTAACGTCGAATTTGGGTATTAAATTTAGCTTTAGTTTTTTTTGTTATAGCACACGTAAGGGCTAGCCAGTGAGTGGGCTTGGCAAATGTATTAATGTCTGTTCTTGCTTTTTCGGAATGTACTTGTGCTGGCTGTGGCTGCGAGAAAAAAAAGTAAAAGCATGCGTGAGCTCTCAACAAAGCTCACTAAGCGACGTTAGCTCTTAGCTACGATCAAGTGTTTAGTTTATTGGAGTGAGCGCAAAGTGCGAGTTTTTTTTTGTATAATATTTGTTTTGATACTGGCATATGAACCCGCCGCGTATGAGGGCACATGGTATCCAGTATTCATTTTGTTGCTTCGTTAGCTGCGGTTCGAGTGCTTGAGTGCGTTACCATAGGGAAATGATTTTGCCTGGCCACTGACTAAGTCGCTTCATATTGAAAATAGCGGGAACACTATAGACTGCGTGGCTCTGTGTACTCTCTGCGCATTTTAAAAGCACAGCGCGGAAGGGGCTAGCACCCAAGCCGCGAAGATGTGCTGCCATCCCGCTCGTGGCCACGAAGAAATTTGTTCACATGTTGTCTGCTGGCGTCACTTCCTGACTCTGGCAAATAATAACTAAATGTACGAATGATAGGCTGCAAAAATGAGAAACAAATGGTCAAAATTTGCATAAATTGAACTGCAGCAACACACTTAGTAAAAAAAAGTAATAAAGAAACACGTATAATTGTTTAGCGTAACTAATACATATATATATATATATATATATATATATATATATATATATATATATATATATATATATATATATATATATATATATATATATATACACTGTACAGTTAACGTAATGTGTCTTTTTAAATTAAATTAAATCAAAGTAAGCTTTTAAATTAGCAGGACTATTTTCTAATTTGTGCCATTCTGCTAGACATTGCTGGCGTGCGATATGTTTGCGACTGCGCATTTCGCGACCGGGAGCAAGGGTAACCGACGGAGGCAGCGCGGGAAGGAGAGGCGGCGGCTTCGACTTCGCCAACAAGTGCGCACTTTGCGCGCCGCCGTATCTTGAAATTGATCTGCACACGGCTCATGCCTTTGCGCGCGCTCTGTTCTCGCCGCTCTCGCGTCGAGCCCGCGATAGCTCGCACGAAGGTCACTTCACTCGCTGCTGCTGCGCTTGCTCACACCAGTGTTTTGACAGCGAGTGTCCGTGCTCATCTAGTGTGATGTGTCCATGTTTGCCTGTGCGCGCTGACACCACGCTTTGTTGATTCAGTTAGTAAGCGAATCTTTCCAAGCTTATACTGCCGATGAAACTAGTGTCCTTTCTTCGTATAGCTCTCTACTAATTTGCTATCGCAATCGATGCTTCGCCTTTCCGGCGAAAGTGCCCCATTTTTTTTTTAGTTAAATAAAGCGCATGGAGCATACAGCGCAATCTGGCCTATTGATATGAATTACATGAAGAAGGGAACTTTACTTGAGCGACCGCTTGCGGTGTTCAGGTTGCTACTTAAAACGATTCATTGGATAACTTCGTAAGTATTCTATTTGAAGCGTACGTACAGATCCCGAAATCGAGGAAAAGAAGTAATGAAGTCGTCGCGTCACTTCTCCACTGATCGGCTTCAATTCCGCAATTTCAATATGTGCGCTCAAGTGAACAGTATGATTAGTTTAGAAGAGTTATAAAAGAGGAAGTCATGAGAGAATGCGCACATTCTTTTTGATATCGCGCTCTAACTGGCTGCATGGTTTAAAAAAATGTTTTAGCCATAGTTGCACAAACGGTATGTTAATATTGTCATGAATAGGTGACACACATAACAACAACTAACAAAACGACCAAGATAGTGGTAGGGTGTTAATTACACTTGTAGCTGAACCGGTGGAGACCAACCTGAGATCTTTTTCTTTCTTTGTCTTCGTTGACTGCAATTATCTGTCGCCTTTTGTATGCTTAAATGTACTTAAAAAATAAAACCACAGACGCCTCAATTAACCTGAGTTTCACACATCCGCTAGCTTAGTGCATATTGGCAATAATAAAATGAAGCTTGTCAGTGCACTGTTCTGTATAGGCTTCTACATTTTTGAAACAAACAGCGACCACGAACATTGAGTAGTGTGTGCGTTGTGTGTTTGTGTGTATGTGTGTTGTGTGCATGTGCATGTGTGTGCTGCGTACGTGTTGCGCGCGCGTGTGCGTTTTGTACGTGTTGTGTGCGTGTGGGGGGGTGGGGGTGGAGGGCGTGTACATTATGTCCCATGGTGAGTGATGTTTGTTTCAAAGCGTATACGCTGCCACTGACTGGCCACGCACTAATATTCTGCAGTTACCTGAAACTAAATAGTCGTCTGGCTGTAGTAAATATTATTTGGAAGTGGCCTGCCACACGGTACTCACATAAGCACACGCTGCAGAGCTTTGTTGACCACTCTTCCAAAAAAAAAAAAGTATTGAGCTTCACTGAGTTCTGTACAATCATGCTGCTGCCATATGTATATTAAAGCACCATTGTTGTTTTCAGGTCAGTCGCAGCATGACACCGTGAGAGAGGAACCAAGGTCCAGCACCCAAGCAAGCAGCACGGCCTTGAACCAAAAGTTTTCTCCATAACCAGGTGTCTCCATGATTGAGTTTTAAAGCAAAAGTCTTCATCAACGTAATGCCGAGATCACTTTGAGTTTTTTTATTTTTCAGCACCAATATGGTTTGATATATAAGCTGGTTCTCTTGCACTGTAGTGAGAAATTCGCTGCTTCTGTTTTGTTTACATGTGGCCTATTTAGCTGTCAGTCTTTCTTGCTTTAAAACGAAACACATTTTTATTTTGGTACGACACAAACTGTAGCCTGGTTCTTATTTGCAGCATAATTGCAGCATTACGTAATTCTCAGGCACTAGTTCAGTATTTGAGAGAGCAAAATCCTGGTGATTGTACAGCTTTTAGTATGGATATCGAAGACCTATATTATTCTTTGCCGCATGACGGGTTGCTAAATTCCGTAAATGAGTGGATTAAAGAACAACTGCTAGAGTTGGCTTTTACTGACGGATGCAGCGTTTCCACGGGAGCTTTTATAGAAATTCTTTCAATGTACTCGAAGTCGACGCTGATTGGGTGGACAGATGGCGTTTTTCTGCAGAAATCAGGCATTTGTATTGGCACAAAGGTTGTCCCTATTCTTAGCAATATTTACCAAAGTAAGGTTGACAACTCTTTAGAGAAAGCCTTAGGTGATAGCGTTATCAAGATATTTCGTTACATTGATGATTACCTGATTTTCTGCAATAGTGAAGAATTCGATTCCACTGCTACCTCAGTAAGTGAGCAATTTAAACTTTATGGAGGAGGATTAAAGTTTACCAAGGAATTTCCTCAGCGACGCATAATTCAGTTTCTTTACATTTCCTTGGTCTTCGTACAAAAGCATGTTTGTTGGCAGTACTCCCCAAGATCTTCGAAGCCGTTGCTAAGCTTTCAATCCAAGCATTCCAAAGTAGTAAAAAACCGAATTGCCATGTCATGCCTTGAGTCTTCCCTCAACAGATCCTGCATGCACAAAATGAGCGCCAGTTTTATTGCGCAGGTCCGGCGCCTATTAGAAGCAGGTTATCCTAGGGTAGCAGTGGCCACTGTGGCTGAGCGCCTAAAGAAGTCGGTTTCGAGGGGGAAGGACGTGATTACTGAAAGCAGTAACAGCAAAAAACGAGTAGTGGCTATTCCGTGTATCCCTTCAGTGTCGCACAGGCTTAAAAAAGTTGCAGGTAGATATGACGATGTTGCTTTCACTGCTCCCAATAAGCTAGGTAAGATATGCGCTGCCGTACACAGAAAAAAAAAAGCGGGTAAAAGGCAAGAAACGAACAGATATTTGTCCAGTGAAGCACAACAAGAACAACAGCTTCATTGAGTGTCGTATGGGTGCGGTTTATAAAATTCCCCTTAGCTGTGGCCAGTTCTACGCAGCGCAAACGGGACGGTGTATCAATCAGAGGTTCATGGAACATAAAAGGTCGTTAACCGGTGGATCGCCTTCTAATCTTTCGCTACATTGCCGAGATTGTAACTGCACGCCAGAGTTAGATGAATGCCCGATGTTGTACAGGCATAAGAATGAAGATACGCGTCTTATGGTAGAGGCATAGCGTATCTATAATGGTGGAAGTGCGTGTTGTTACGAACTTGCACCGCTGCACCACGAATACGGCTTTGTGGTCCCGTAGCGCTCGTCACCCGTTTCGTGACAGAGCGTTGGTAGCGAAGACTCCGAGCCTGGCGTCGATGAGAATAACAAAAGGGACTTTATACATTATATACAGGTTATCATACAGGACATGAACGGGTCGGCACTGGGGCCGAGTGCTCACAACAAACGCGACTGTTCTCGCACGACGACGTCCGGCGAAAACGCGTTACACATCTCACCCCAGTCGGGAGCGACACTCTCTCCCGGTGGGGTCGGCAGATCCTGTTTTCGAGCGGCGTGTCGCTGCTTTTATAATCCCCGAGGCCCATTGTCACTCAAACGGCCCAATACAAAGTCAGCACACGACGGTCGTCCGAGGGGTCCAACCAGCGACCGCGCTGGCCACCCGGTTCAAAGTTCGCGCGCGCGGTGACCTCCAGGCAAGGGAGGTGCGGCGCCGGGCTGTCGGGCACACGCGGACACGTCAAAACACGCTGCTCGCCGAGGCTTCTCCCGCACGACGGCGCAGCATCTTGTCTTGTGAAGGGAGAATTATGGCGCTCGCAGGATAGATTCCGCATCTTGCAGATTCGGAATCCGGGCTTGTGGTAATGGCACAACAGCATCCCCGCCCTCAGATAAGGCGCCGGGAAGACGAGCTGCCTCCACGTGGCTCGGATGCCAGGCGCGCACGTTCGTCAGGCTCGTCCAAGTTCACGTCCAGTGTCGGGACGCCAGGGAACATCACGTGCCCAGGTCCGACTCGCCAGGACAGGAGCTCTGCTCACCACGTCGTCGCCAAGGCACCTTGACCAGCTCCGCTCGGGTCGTTCCTAAGACCTTGCTTCTCGCCACTGGTCCCGCTTGGTCGTTCTGCAGCTTGCAAAACCGACCGGCAAAAGGCAACACCCAACACGAACAAGTGCCCTCTGTCTCCCGTCAAACACCAGACAAGGCCATAATTCAAATCAACCTAACTAAATTGTTTTCCCCTTTTTTCTCCCGCTGCAACAAGAGGCAGGTGTACGATCTAGCACACAAGGCTTAAACAATCAGTTTTCAAATCATCAACACAACAAAATAGAAACAATTATTAATCAGCAATAATAATTACAAATAGAATGGTCCCCTTGAAATCGCTTGGACCGAAAACATACTACTGAGGAAGCAAATGAGGTCATTCATTTTTCCCGGCGATATTTTCGCGGAATCCGAAGCTGCTTATATTTGCGACCCTGCTTATCCGTGTAGCGGCGGTACAATAAGCCAGATTCCTTGCCAAATGAAACCCCTTTTTTTTTCACTCCCCGTTTGACGCTCTTCCTCAGATCGCCTAGTGAACAATCTTCCTGTTGTTCGCGAATCCGAGTTTCCCTTTCAACTGCAGCCTGCTCCTGCCAGCTGGCGGAAACCGGAGCGAGTGTGGAGCCCGCGTCGCCTAATTGCGGCGTCGCGTCTCTATCGTGGCTAGCACTGCACGCGTCACTCCCACTCACCTCCAGGACCCGCTCGCCTAGGCCAGCCTCCGAGCTCTGCCTCTCCCGTGACTGCTCGCCACTCAAGTTACCCTGATCGGTCCCTGTACCGCACCGCTGTTCGCTCACCGACGCTAAGTCAAGTTCCCTCGACAGCGGGCGCGCTTTGGATCGCGTGGGGGCCATGTACGCCACGTCGGCAAAGAATGATTTGCCGTGATCCCTCAGCAGCTGCTCCGAGCTATTTGAGAAGAGGTAGGAAAATTGCTCCGGGAGGGCGGCTGACACAGCGGCTTCGGTGTTAAGTTTCCCAAACTCTCCTTCAATGATAACCGTTGCGATCGGTAAACAGACACTCTCCTTCTCGGCCACTTGCCGTATCCTAACGCACTCTCCCGTAAAATCACTCGAGGAGACGAAAGACGGGTGAACAACGTCCATAGTTGCTGCAGAGTCCCGAAGTGCACGGCACTTCTTGCCGTTTACCTTAATTTCCTGCACATAGGGCTCCAATAGACGTATGTTTTTGTGAGTTTCCTGTATCGTTGCAAAAGCAATTCTCTCTGGGCAGCTTGCAGCGATGTGCCCTTGCTTTTTGCAATTGTAGCAGGTTAACGGTTTCCGTTTTTCAAAAAAACGCGTCGTATCATTTCGCTGTTTTGTTGCAAAAGCAATTTTCTCTGGGCAGTTCGCAGCGATGTGCCCTTGCTTTTTGCAATTGTAACATTTCCGTTTTTCGGGCTTTCCGGAAAACCCAACTCTCCTATCTGCTTTTTCTACGCGCACTGCCTTGCTGTGCAAGCTGCGGCGGGTGTAATACTCTTCCGCTAACTCTGCTGCCTTGTTTAGCTTAACCTCCTTTAGCCTATCTTGCAGCCAGAGCCGGACATCCTCATCAATGCAACGGTAGAACTGCTCCAACGCGATGCATTCGACAATTTTGTCGCGGTCGTCGTAAACCTCTTCGCCCTTCAGCCATTCCACCAGGTCGGCTTTTAGACGAAACGCGAAGTCAACATTCGACTCCTTGCCCTTTTTTGCATACCGGAACCTCTGCCGGAAAGCTTCGGGCGACAATTTGTACTTCCGCAGTAGCGCTTCCTTCACATCACTGTAGCTCTCAAACGCCTCTTTCGATAAGCAAGTTATTACGTCTGATGCCTCCCCAGGAAGCAACGCTAACAGATTCTGTGCCCAAAGGGATCGCTCAATGCTATTCCGTTCACACACGTGCTCAAATTTCACGAGGTATTTGGCCATATCCTCTCCGACGACAAAGGGTGGAAGTTGATCGCGTATTCTGGGAACATTAGAAGTGAGACTAGGCGCCGGCGAGTTATTTCGGTTCTCCAACTCTTTCATTTTAAGCTCGTGCTCACGAATCTCTCTCCTTTCCTCCTTTTCCTCCTCGCGACGTTGCTGTTCTCTCCTTTCCTGCTCGCAACGTTCCTTCTCCCTTTCCTCCCTTTCCCGACGTTCATTGATATCCGCCCAGGCCTCTGCGGCTTCCTCAGCCGTTACGTCCCCAGTCCTCATGACCTCAAGGATCGCATTCTTTCTTTTGGTTGAGCCCAACTCAATGCCCAACTCCTCACAAATTTCGAGAAGTTCCTTCACCTTGTACTTCTCCATCGTTCACACTGTCCTCCTGCTGTTTACCCTTTTTGAATATACCTGCCGAACGCTACTATAATGCTACTAGTAAGACATATGCAAGTATTTCACACACTGCCCTGTTTACCCCCACAGCATCCCCTGGTTTCCAAAACACTCTTACTAGGCTTGAAACACTCAAGGTTATCACAATGCAACACCAAATCCTTCCCTAAGCTACTATAACCTGTGTCAGAGAAAGTCTGGTGTTTGAGGTAAACTTCAGGCACTCACCGCGCCGAGGTAGCTGATGCCGGTCAATCCCACCGCTGCCACCAGTGTTACGAACTTGCACCGCTGCACCACGAATACGGCTTTGTGGTCCCGTAGCGCTCGTCACCCG
This sequence comes from Dermacentor albipictus, assembly GCF_038994185.2. Taxonomy (NCBI): domain Eukaryota; kingdom Metazoa; phylum Arthropoda; class Arachnida; order Ixodida; family Ixodidae; genus Dermacentor; species Dermacentor albipictus. Next base: position 158,364,595 of record NC_091824.1, on the reverse strand, counting down.
TTTCGTGACAGAGCGTTGGTAGCGAAGACTCCGAGCCTGGCGTCGATGAGAATAACAAAAGGGACTTTATACATTATATACAGGTTATCATACAGGACATGAACGGGTCGGCACTGGGGCCGAGTGCTCACAACAAACGCGACTGTTCTCGCACGACGACGTCCGGCGAAAACGCGTTACACATCTCACCCCAGTCGGGAGCGACACTCTCTCCCGGTGGGGTCGGCAGATCCTGTTTTCGAGCGGCGTGTCGCTGCTTTTATAATCCCCGAGGCCCATTGTCACTCAAACGGCCCAATACAAAGTCAGCACACGACGGTCGTCCGAGGGGTCCAACCAGCGACCGCGCTGGCCACCCGGTTCAAAGTTCGCGCGCGCGGTGACCTCCAGGCAAGGGAGGTGCGGCGCCGGGCTGTCGGGCACACGCGGACACGTCAAAACACGCTGCTCGCCGAGGCTTCTCCCGCACGACGGCGCAGCATCTTGTCTTGTGAAGGGAGAATTATGGCGCTCGCAGGATAGATTCCGCATCTTGCAGATTCGGAATCCGGGCTTGTGGTAATGGCACAACAGTGTGTGAGTTAGCCTTCGATTACTTTACATAAGGAAGAGATTAAGTGCCGTAACAGTTATCTCTCACGTAGACCGGCACGTGTACCCGACTGACACGTGGTGTTACCATTCCTGAGCATGCGCAGATGAGTTTTGTGTCTTCTTTCTTTTTTCGCCTCAGTGCTCCCTTCAGGTGATAGTCGGCGTTCGTGTTGTCCACTTCTGTACTCTTGTGTCCTGTCTGCACACCTCACTTCTTTTTTTGCATAATGAATCCTTACCAACTAGCTCAGCTTTCTGTCGTTCTATCGAGAGTGCCCGTCACGGTGGCGCCACCTACTATTTTGTCACGTCAGAGACTCTTCACCGCCGCACTGTCGTGGATAGGCAGCTATCTGCCGCTATGTAGTCACGCGACCGCGGGATCGTGCCAACGACGTTTCTCCCCTTGTAAAACCGCGGCGCTCAGTGTCCGCTGGCACAGCTGTGTTTCCCTCCGGAAGGTTCAAGCGGGTTCACCCTCTCCGCACGTAAACCTGCAGCGAGCGTGCCGACGAGGCGGCTTCTCCTGTGCGGAACGGGAACGCAAACAGCAGCAACCGAAATAGACGACGCGGGCTGCGGGGGCGCGCCACGCGGCTTTTTTTTTATGCTTCGCGCATGCATGGGCAATGCATTCTGTTACTTCAAGTGCGACTTCTCACCGCGCGTTTTGATCAATCTCCCTCGTCGCACGATTTTCTTTTCCTAGCTATAGTGAAGCGAAAGAAGGAAGACTGAGTTGTAAAACAAGAGAACACGAATCCTATTCCATCTGGCAGAAGGGCAGGGGGTGGCTCCGGTCAGTCTTCGCGTGGATGGCACTTAAGTGCAGCAAAATTTATTTTACGGATATTAATTACAGACATCACGCAACCATTATTACAGGACATGTGACTAGTGTTCTATAAGAAACACATTTGGTGCTAAAGGAAATGAAACGCACTCGAAGATGGCAGAGGAGTGATATCATGTGGTGTGATGAAGGGTGGTAATTTTAAGGCACAAAATGGAGTCTGCCTGACGTAAGACAAGGCAAGTGGAGAATGCTGCGAAAGGCCTTCGTTCTGCAGTAGCCAAAATAGGCTGATGATGATCCCAGACACGGGTCACGGACGGACGCACCTGCGATCCGAACAACGCCAACGGCAAGCGTCTCGGGTAAGTAAAGGTACTTCCAGAGGTGCTCCGGTCGAGACAGGGCATGTCTCGGAAAGGTCAAGGCGAAGGTGCGCGAATAGAAACACGCAGCTTCGGCGACGGGACTACCTCGTCGCCGCAAAAATAAAAACACAATTAAGGCGCAGGCGCGCGGTGGAAATATGCGCGTTAAGGGCGGCGGCCTTCGGCGCTGTGCAAGCTGCTGCCCGAGAAGCTTGGCAGCGCGTCCGGCTCCAGCTCCGCCTCGCTCTGCCCGTCGCCTCCTACGAAAATAGCCGAGGGAGCGCGAGTGCGCCGACCACAACCTTCTCCAGGTACACAGTGCACCCGTGTTTACTTGTTTACGGTGCGGCCTTACATCCCGATTGCGAAAAGCCATTGCCGGGGAAAAGCACGCGCCCTCGCTGCATGTGTTTCGAAGAGCATCCGCAAGAAGCAGCCCAAATACACATCAAACGGAGGTGTCCACCTTCCGCGAAAAGAAAGCGCACCGGAAACCCAGCGAGTGACTGAAGCGCAAGACGCTGACATGAAGCAGGAATCTTGATGGCCCTTGCCGCTGCTCTGCCACTGCTGTCTTCCGACGGGCTTCGGCCACTTGCGACTGTATATACTGCAGCTCTCAATAGCTCTGTTTACACGACTGTCTGCAACTCACTGGCCATGTTTTAGTATTCTCAGCGGCCCATCTTCTGTTTACAACGGCCATTAGGCGTCGGTAAAATCAAAGCTTCCTGATAAACGGCCCCGTTCCGGGAGCCCTGCGCAAGCTGAGATACCACGCTTGGATGCGCCGCAAGCCTCGAGATGCGCGTTGTAATATGTAGTGCGGCGTCGGTGTATTTGAGGGACAGCTATGCATAACTGAGAACATTAATGTAACGGACATGACGCGCGCGGCCTGTCGGACACATACCGAACGCTTTCATGTGCGCTGCTCAATACACGATGGCCTCCTCATCCGCATAACATTTACACTCCAACTGTGGCACATTCCGAGCCCACTAGACTTAATTGACAATGCCACGGGCAACCCCCTTCCGCCTGTGTCAGGGAGAATGCTGGCGGGACGTCGCTGTCAATGACAGCAGCCAAGTCGAAACATATAACTTACACACAGACTGAAACCTCACCATACGCGGGTTTTTACTAGTGAAGCAGTTCACAGTATGTACCTAACTCATATACAAGCGAAATGGGGCGATAAACTTTTACAGCGCCGGTAGTTGATGAATTACATGCCCAGCACATAATGAGTGGCAATGAAAATAAACATGTGTGCACAGCGCAAAAGACGAGGACTGAAGGAAGAACACAACACAGGCCTGTGTTGTGTTCTTCCTTCAGTCCTCGTCTTTTGCGCTGTGCACACATGTTTCTATTGAATCACCAACTCGCCCAAGCTTCCACCTTATCAAGAAAATAAACAATGACCAAAGACAGCTAAAGGAATGCGCTCAAGCGGACGTCTTGTTTTCGCGTAGGGCTTCTCATTACACGCGGATGAGAAAAAACAATCCGAGGGCGAAGGCTTAGCCGCTTAGATTTGCTTTCAACATCTGCAAATTCCAGCATTTTTTTTAGGTGTGTAATTTCGCGGGAAGAAATTTCGAGGGATGTTTGCAAAATTTCCGTGCAGGTGTCCAGCTAATTTTCATCTCAATAACGCAGTATAAACAAGTCAGCGCCTATACACCGGGTTTATCCACCAAGGAAAAAAAATCGGCTGGCCTTCAGTCATGTTACCATCGGACCTTTCTCTCTTTCTCTTACCACACGACACGAACAGCCCTGGCTACGGCGGAAAATATTGCCTGTGTACAGTATAAGGGAACCATCGATTTCGCTTCACATTGCGGAGCGGGCAAATGTTTCTGCGACGTCCCTTACCGCCAGTTTGAACCTCGAATAAAGTACCGAACGAGCTTGGCACAGATCCTACCATTAGTTGCAGCCCAATTTCGAAGTCGTCGGTCGCTCCATTAGGACCATAGGCGACCGCTTAGAGCGAGACGTTCAGGTCGACAGAGATACGATCCTCCTCCGATTAACGTTATATCTAGCACAGGTGCAGTCGATTTGAATGGTCGATTTTAAGCTCTCGGTTCCCGACTCACAGAGAACCGTTAAAAAGGGACGCCTATTAATTCCTTGGGCATTACGACGCCCGCTTTGCAGAGTGCTTAGCCAGGCCGTCCAGACTGCCTCATAAGTTCACCTGACTAGAGCTGCTCTACATTTGCTTATACTGTATCTCTAATCACGTGCTTTAATACGATAGCAGCGATTCAGCTTCAGTTCTTCGCTCAACTTTCACGTGCTACTCCTGCAATGTATTTAGGGTAGCAAATCGGGTACTTTACGTTTCAACCTTCCGCCTTTTTTCTCTCTACCTCAGTACAATCAACGGTGACATAAAGCAAGCACTAAATGAACGAAACAAAACCGCACGTATGAAGTGACAATGTAGCGTCTGAGCCTAGTCACCCTAAACTGGAATATGCATCCGCTGTCTGAGACCCTAGCCAATCTACACTAATCACTGCCTTCAAATTTCTTCAAGAACGCGCTGCCCAATTTATACTTATTCCCTCTCACTCCTCAATGAAAAACACGCCAAACTCACCCGCGATCTATTTCTCCACGCCGTAAGTGTTCGATCGCCTCTGCCTCTTTCACAAACCTTATCGTCAGAATGAAGAACTATAGGAAGCGATCTCCTTTCTCGATCCATGCACAATTCATCGCGTATGGATCACAACTTTAAGGGTGGTGTGTCGTCTTGACGAACTAACCTGTAGAATGACTACTTCATCTCTAAAACCAGCACTTAATGGAACTACCTCCCCGCCTCTGCCACTGCCACTACCGACACCAACGTCAAAAGTGCCATCCAAGTAACATGCATCTTTCAGGAAGCCTTGAAGATATTTGCAATAAATAAATAAATAAATAAATAAATAAATAAATAAATAAATAAATAAATAAATAAATGGTGGACACCTAAACTTCGCTTTGAGAGTGGAATGCGACAGCATTGAAAGATCCCCGACTGCTTATCGCGCTTCCCGGCAACTGCAGCTTATGTAACCGTAATGTGTACCGGGAAACGCTGGCGGCGAACGCTATGCTCGAAGGCGAACTTTCTCGTAGAAACGCGGCCTCTTGCGTGGGCCGATCCGGCAGGTAGTGCGCAGCCGCGACATGGCAAATCTCAAACGGCAGCTGGAAAAAGGGGTTTGCGTTTGAGTTTGCACGTAACAGAACTACTTTTCTTTTTAGTATATTCAAATTACAATCCGATGCTATATGCCTGTAGGTCGTCTGTAAATTGTACTATGGGAATTTTCTAACGCATCTTACTCTGAGAAATTCAATTAGTTCAGTAACGCCTATGTGCCACGCGGAAGGCCTGCGTGATTGGGGATTGCGTGATTAGGGGTGATTTTTTTCTCACGAACAACGCCGCTGACGCCGACATCGGATTTTCTGCGACACAGGGCTCTTAACGCTATCGCGTTAATAAATAAGCTAGACGTATCCGCGAGACCAGCAGCGTGAGAACAGTATTTTGTCACGCCGTATTCAACCATGATGCGTTAGAAAATGGTTATCACGTTGAGCGGCTTCCATTAAAAAAAACGATATTTATGAAGATCATATCCTGGAGACAAGTTCACGCTATCACGTAAGTGCAACACAGTCGGTAGTTGCATTAGTTGTGCTCTTTGATTAAGCACAGCGCCAAATGGTGTCTCCGCCGGTGTTACTAAAGAGGGAACTTTGGCGAGGCGATCGTTCAGTCACCATGGCAATGATGGTTAGTGCATGGATTTGTCTTGTCTTCGTACTCGTCGCTTCACACGTTCTTCTGGCTTCGTTTATCACGCCTTGTTTCTAAACTTCATTGAAATCAGTTTTCCAAACACACGAAGGCAGAATGTTTCTGCGCACATGCATAATCACAGCGAGTTGTTGCGTTATTTCCTCGAAAATGATGAATTTGCAAAGTCACAAAGTCGTTTGAAGTAGCAGAGAAGGAAGTTTTTATACATAGGCCCATCCACGTACTATCTATAATTCCCATGATTTTAATTACGGTTAAACGCAACACTGGCAGCTCCCGTTGACACTGGCGCGAAAGTTACCCCTGGTTTAATTTTTGTAGAAAACTCTATGCTCCTCTCACACCTCGTCAAAATTCTACCCCACCATCGCGATTACATAAAGGATGTGGCACGGGAGACCTCTCCGGCAGCTAACCTACATGTCACGTAAATGGAATAACTTTTTTTTTTTGCACGGTCGCAATTTCTCTGCTAAGTGCTGGTTGCACTGGGTCTTTATGCTGACCCATGGAGCGCACCTCAATGAAAGCGCATCGAAGCACCTAATTCTATATGAGCCTATGCCTTACAGAATCATATACGTCGACGCTGTACATATATAGTACGCCTATGTTATGGCGAGGCGCTTGTGCTGACGGCTTTCGCACAAACGAGGACACACAAAGACGCGTCGTCCATGCGCGAGGGTTGGAAGCGTTTGTGGAATGGATTCCCAGACTTCCGCCTCATCGCGTTGCTATGAGAATAAATAAATTAACCGAAACGCAGACACGCAGAAACGGAGAAGGCATTTCACAATGGGTTAATGCTAAAGCTGCGAGTGAAGGGTTGACTCAAATGCGAACGCAGATTTTCGCCACCATAACCTGCTGCTCATTGCTCATCGCATATAGTCGCCATTTGTTTGTTTCATACGCAAACTACACACGAAAACAGGAGATGATCGTAACTGTAACCATACCACGAGGATGCTTTGGCCATTAATATTTTTAATCGCATATTTTTTTGTTTGAATCGTGGGGACAAGCGGGAAACAGACCTTGCGTCTTTTACACTAAACACTATATGTCCCAGTGATTTGATTAGATAGGCGCTATAGATGAAGCATTCGCTACTGACTTAGAAATAAAAAAAGGTACATACATGTATACCGACGTATACAGCTGTGCAAAAATAAAGGGGGGAGGACATGCACATGCACCCAAAACAAACTTCACATAATGACCACACACACACACACACACACACTATATATATATATATATATATATATATATATATATATATATATATATATATATAGGGAACGCCACATGGAAAGCATGCGGCACTTGAGGCGCATTGGTTAGTATAAATCGTTCTAAGACTACCCGAGAAAAGACCGTGCGAAAGATTAAACCAGCAGTATAGGACAGATGGCGTGCGCGCTTAAATATATGCCCCGTCTGGCAAATGCGCAAGTATAAACGAGACATCGCGGCAGGAAACTCGACTCCGACTTCATAAAGACCTACTGGCGTAGTTGGAACGGATTCGGAGTCTGCGCGGCCAAGAGCCCTTTCTACCGGGTCACCATGACGACGAAGCCACGGCGCGCAATTAACTATGAAAACACAGGGCAGGCGCTGCGTCATCGCATGGCGCATCGGCGCCACTCATTTACTTCAAGAAGGATTGCGAGCCAACTCAGCTTCGCTGCCGCTAATAATTGCGCGCACCGTGAGCAAAGCTTGAAGCGGGCGACATGGCACTGTGGGTGGTCAGAAAAGCGTAATCGAGAAGTCCTAAAAATGAGATTTTGCTGAAGACAAAGGAAGAGTCGAATGAATGCTGAAGGTGATAGCCCCGCGTGCTAAATGTAAGGTCCGCGACTTCAAAGGAAGGGGAGTGGAATAATGAAAAAGGAACAACAACAACAACGACGACGACGACGACGACGACGACAACAACAACAACAAATATAGTAAACTATAGTAAACTATAAACTATAGTAAACTATAGTAAACTATAGTAAACTCCGCCCCACATTGGCGTGAGGAGAGAGTATACGCTTGAGCGCAGAAAAACAAAAAATCACTGCGTACTGTGGTCCAAAGCTTACACACGCGGTGGAGGGCAGTAGAATGGCGTCGGGCATTTAGCGTTCCTTAACGTGAACCAAAATCACGCTAAACGTGCGGGGACGCTTCTGTATTTCGACCTGTCGATAATACATCTGTCGCGGCGGCGGATAGAACCGGCTACACCTTGCCCACCACGCTAAACGTCGCGGTCGCCGTGCCATACACCTTGCCGGGCCTGCCGAGTTTCGTGCGGCACGAAGATATAATTTGCAGACAGTGCCGTTCGCTGTGTACTACAACAGCACCACGTATCGACTTTCCCGGATTCAGAAGGAGACAGGAAACGGCAGTTACTTCCCCCGACATTTCGAGCAAGGCCCATCGCAATACAGCCACTGCGGCTGCTGGCGACCCTGCTTGCGCTCGCGTGTCGACAGCTACACAGGGGAGGGGCGCGAACATCGAACGATCAGCACGCCGTCTCTTCTTCATTGACAATTTCCTTTTTGCGATGCTCCAGCGCCGAACAACACCCCGCACGATGCGCGGTGCCAAGAGCGACAGCTGCGCACGCCCCACACGCCGCGCGGGCGTACACAGCTTCATCCCTGTTCGTCGCTGCTTCACAAGAGCGGCACACGTGTCGGGGACCTTCGCGTTATAGATGGCAATACACCGAAAAGACAGTGACCTAGGATGCCACGACGTCACAACATAAGTGCGTACGGATAACCACCAGTAAACCGTACAAAGCTTTCTTTCTTCCATAATATTGTTCTATAGCGAAGGGACATGTTGATGATACATGTGACATACGTGACATACATGTGGCATACGCCATTCATCTACTTTCAATTCCATTAATTTATCATTTTCTTTAATGCAATTCGTAAGTACAGGTAAATTCCCCTGTGTTGTTCTTGGTGTCTTTGTTGGCTTCTTATGATACACCGACGCCCCGAAACATGGGCGCCCAACATGCGCACCGCCAGGCACCGCGCAACACGCGCACCGCCAGGCAGCATTCGCTGCGCGTTATACGCAGACATTGGCAGACGCACCGCCAAGCCATGAACAAGTGTACACTGACGCAGCATTCGACCCACGCACCAGCCCTCGAGGGAGCAGTCGCCTACCACGTAGTGGGTTCTTGTGCGACACATTCTACCTTACAACTGCTGATGCCGATGACCCAACGGAACTTGAACTCCGCGCAATAGTCTGGGCGTTAGATAGAGATTCGAGCACCACGCAAGCAAAACGCACCGATATATACACCGACTCTCAGTATGCGCTGCATGCCTGCAAGTCACGCCACACAGCATCATCGGAAGCACTCCTAGTCAAGCAGGGCTTCAGGCGTGCGGAGGCCCACGGGTTCACTGCAACACTTCATTGAATCCCTGGTCACCAGGGCATCGAGGGAAATGAGAGAGCCCACGAGGTGGCGCGCGCCCTTCTTTCCAACCGCATCGTCTCCCGGTATCCTTCAGAAACCATCACAGCCAGCATAAGCGGTACAGCATTGTTTCCTCATTTCGTAGAAGTCCTGGTAAGAGCCGCAGTCGCATTCACCAATGCATATACGTTTTTGATTGGAATGACTGATAGTGCCGACTGTAATGCCTGCGGTGCCGAGGAAACTACAGAACATCTACTGTGCTAATGCCCATCTTTTCAAAACGAAAGACATGACCTCTGCACAGCTCTCAATCAGCTAGATAGAACACCGTTCCCCTCGAAGAAGATCTTGGGACCATGGCCTCGCATATCGCAGCTACAAAAGGCCACAAAAGCTCTGCTGCGATATTTGAAGGCTACTGGACTGAGTCAGCGTCTGTGATCCGGACTGAGTGAGCGAACGATATCCCCAGTGGACTTTCTCTTCTTTTAATCTCTCCGTCCCCTTTTCCCTTTCCCCAGTGTAGGGTAGCCAACCGGACTCAGTCCTGGTTAACATCCCTACCTTTCCTTTATCATTTGCTCTCTCTCTCTCTCTCTCAGCCAGCACAAGCAGCACGGCAAAAGGAGCCCCGTATGACCCTGACAGATCTCTGAGAGCAGCAGCCAACCGACGCAAGAGGGAACTCCATGCGAGTGTGCCCTCAGACCCAGACCCACTTCCCGAGGGCCTTCCCAGGTCGGGGCAGGTGCTGCTGCATAGGCTCCGTTCCGGCTTCGTCCTCGCACCGGATGTGCTGGAACGGTGGCGGCAGCTACCGGCCACGCCAGGAAAGACACCCTCCATCTCCGTCTCCCAACTCCCTCCCATCGCAGGAACCCGGCCCTCCCACAGCCTCCGCTGACCAAGAAGCACCCCAGGCGTCACACAGGTGCCCTGACTGTGACATGGCCACGGGGCCATCCGCAGCCCATCTGATTTGGGAGTGCCAGCGACACGCTCAGCAGCGGGATCACCACCTGAGGGTGGTGCGATTGTCGTCCTACAAGGAGTGGATTAGACCGGCAACTGGTTCGACGGATTTCGACAGGGTCATTCTGGACTCGCTCTTGGCTTTCGCCAAGGACGCGCAGCTCCTAGGACGGCTCTGAAAACGCCTCCCCCTTCTCTTCCTACTCCCCATTATAGGTCTTCGAGCCATCCCTTAATAAATACATCTTGTTATCTTCATCATGATACGCCGCGAAAGTAAAATGAAAAACAATGAAACGCTATCGCTATAAAAAAATTTTGAGGACGCTTAAGCTTCACCTTTAAGAGTGGAACGCGAGTGCATTCAAAGACCCCTGACTGCTTTTCATGCTGCCCGTTAACTGCAGCTTATGTAACCGTAACGTTTACCGGCAAACGCTGGCGGCGAACGCTATGTACTAAGACGAGCTTTCTGGTAGAAACGCGGCCTCTTGCATGGGTCGATCTCCTGTTATTGTTTCGCACTTTTAATATTTCAGTCTGAGAAGAGCTAACAATAGGTATGCGCTGTCGGTGTTTTTTTCCATTACATTTGTTTGTGGGTTGCCGTTCTCAAAATTACGAGGAATAACTTTGTAAAGAATGAAGGACAAGGTATCAGCAACTTTGGTGGTATAGAAGTGGTTGGGTATGCGTGGTTCAGAATTCCGTTCAAAACATTTTGCCGATCGACGTCCGACGATGGACGCCGACGCCGGATTTTCTGGGACACGGGGCCGTTAACGCTATCGCATAAAAATTAAACCACCCAGTTCAACTTGAATAGCACGTTTAAAACTAAGCCCACGCGTGCCATAAGCGACTCTTTAATCCAAATGCAGCTTTGGCATGAAGACCCCGTCACCTATACTAAGCACTGCAATGGACAACCCTCTACGCTCCATATTTTGCTTGCGCTTCCCCTTCGGCGAACGAAAAATGGTGCAAAAGTACGCAAAGGAGGAGGAAGAAGAAAAGACGATACAAAGCGTCTGCACATTTAGCCGGACCACGCAATCCACTAGCACGAGGGAACTCGGTTAGCGCAATCGCCCCCCCGAGGGGCGCCCATCAACAGCCGCCTCGTCGACGCTCCCGGCGCGCGACGGCCACAGCAAGCATTGAACTCCGTAGCACTCTCGCCTGCCGCGGTCTGCTGCGCTACGGGACCGCACCGTTTCTCCTTGTTTTCTCCCAGTTGCTACAGAGGGAGACAAACGCAGACTGACAGGAAGCGAGCGAAAATAATGCAGTGGCAAGCCGCGCGCCTAGGTTTTGCGCGCCCTGGCAGCGAGCCCGCCTATGGGAGGATGGAGTGAGCGATCGCCCGACCACCCATTACAATTCGGCTTTTAATTCGTAACAACGCTCTCACCCTGATTCGCTAGCCGCAGCGGTCTCGCAAGTCATGCTCCACGTCAGCCTCCTATAAAGAGGCCCCCACCAGGTTACGACACAGGACGGTTACAACACAGAACGCAGCTCCGTGGCTTCGAGAGCCCGTATACCGCCACGGGGGAGCGATTTCATCACGCGCCGCAGGGGGTAGCAGGCGTACGTGCCACTCCGTTTTCAATTAACGCTGCTTACGTACAAAGTTCAAGTCGAAAGCCTTTCCCAAGTGATCAGTCTCAGGCGTCCTGCGCAATGAAGGTGTTTGTGTGTCTGTGTGTGTGTCTACTATACTGGCCGTCGTGTTTATTTCGTGCTGTACCCTCAGTCATGAATATCCAACAAGCCCAACTTTCTACACCATTATGCTTCGTCACGCTCACGACTTCCCGCGCTTCAGTGCGCCAGCCTTAATCAAGTCGTAAATGAGTCCGTGAAAAACAAGGGACCAGGTTAGCAGACGCGCATCGATGCATGTTAGAGCGTCTCGATAAGCAAAAAAAAAAAAAAGAAAACAACACTTGTGCACAATTCTAGCTCTTCAATGCGGCAGGTGTTTGCCAGAGGTCATATACTTGAATCAGATTTCGCTCCTTCTTTTCACAGCAATGCCAACAGGGAAAAAAGCTAGGTTTCCAAAAAGGACAAAGCGGAGAAGTAAGCGCGCATGCTCCAACAAAATTCCATGCCATCTACGAGGGAGCACAGGCCTCACACTCGGCACGCCAACCTCAGATATAGAGAGCCACGGCGTTACGTGTCCTGAGAAACCCGCACACACTTTTGAATAAAGGTCCTTGACCGCGGCTTAAGCGCCGTCAATGGCTTGTAGTGTCTGTTGTGCATTAGCGATTTTCATCACTCACAGAGACTCAGCCCAGGCTAGAAATTAAATTAAGTAAAAGGAAGCAATACTTCTGCCTTTCAGAATCAAAATTAAAGTGAAACGCATAAGGAAACATGAAAATCTAGGCAAGCTCGGACGCGCGTCGCGGTCCAAATCCCAACTCAGTCAGCGATGCACCTGGCAGAGCAACTTCGCCTGCAAACGCCAGCCTCTTCCGGTGAGCGCGCGTTCGGCTTCCCTCACACAGCGCGCAGCTATGCACGAAGCCTACCCACCAAAAGAGGAGACGACGAGAGTCATGTAGGAACACCGCAAAAAAATACGCTCGAAGAACTCCGATAGGGAAGCTACGACTGTACTGTACTCAAGCTCTGACCGGGCGCAAAACTAGCGGATTCGCAAGTGAGTCACCATCGCCGCCATAACAGCTCCAACAATTAACTTGATAAAAACAGAAAGCGGGGGGAAAAAAAGGCGTAACCGCTTGGTACATGAGCGGTGAAAAATTTAAGTGGACCGCCGTTTTGGCAGCGAAACTGAAGTTACTTGCCACAATTTTACGCAGCTGGTAGTTACTACCGAAACGTTGGGCTAGGCGCGAAGCAGAAACTAGTGTTCTCTCTCTTTCTCTCTTTTCCCATTTTGCAAACTTCGTAAACGAAGACTGCAAGGTACACTAAGTTTGAGCTCGACAACGTTTAGTAAAGCAACGAACGAGGCTAGAGTGTTTGAATGACTCACATGCACGCGCGCGCACACACACACACACACTAGAAGACAGGCAGGACACGATGACCGAAGTGTGAACCATTTGTAAATGCGTAAGCACTTCTATGCCTATCCAGCGAGGACACCCGTCCCTCAGTTACGTAACACGAATCCCCACAAAGAAATTGATGTATACCTAACGTCTGTACAACGTGGTTTCCGCAAATCATATTCATGCGAAATTCAACTAATTTTTTTTCACAGATAAATTGCATCTTTTTAGAGTTTTCAAAAGCACTCGATTAAGTTCGCCATGATTTTCTTCTACTAAAATTCGGTCACCTCGACAGTAACTTATTAAGTCCATCAAATGTTTTCTCAGTAATTTAAAATTTTCATCCGCCTACGGCTACGACTCACCATTTGTTAGTGTACGTTGTGGTGTACCACAAGGTTCCGTTCAGCGGACCACTACTATTCCTAATTTATATCAATGATCTTCCTTCTTCCGTGTCATCTAACATACATTTATTCGCCGATGACTGTATTATTCTTCGTGAGATTAAAAGCGATAATAATGTTAAAATGCTACAGCACGACCTTACGGCTACAGCCAATTGGTGCAACCAATGGCTAATGGAACTGAATTTTAACAAATGCAAGACATGCGTGTTATATGTACATCTACTCCTTCTCCAGTATACTATCAATATTACACTGCCCTTGAACGTGTCCATTTTTATAAGTACTCATTTGTGCCATTAAACCCAAACTAACCAACCAACCATCTTATAAGACCTCAGGCATCCATATTATACTTAATCTAACTTGGAGGCTTCATATAGATTACATAATCAATAACGCTACCAAAACGCTAGGTTACCAGCGACGTAAATTTTCTCGTGCAACGCCTTCTTTGTAATTATTTCTGTATAAAACATTAACGCCACCTAAACTAGAATACTCAACAGCAGTGTGGGATCCAAGCCAAGGCTATTTGATTACTTCCTTAGAACGTGTTGAGATTAACTGTGTTCGTTTCATTTTGTCCAACTTTAACTGAGGCGCAAGCGTAAAAGCAATAAAATCTATTTTGAATCTTACATTGTTGATTTCACGACGAAAGATTTGCCGGCTCACTCTGTTCCACAAATTCTATTATTCCATCTTGCACAATAATTTCTTCTATAGACCCAATTACATATCGCGTCGCATGGATCATCCCCACAATGTAGCCATCCCCTTATGAAAAACAGCTTTTTTTCTACAGTCATTTGTTCCCCGCACTTCTAAAGACTGGAACGACCTTCCCAGTGAAATTGTATCTATTACTGATATCAATAATTTTCGCAAAGCTTTGGTTGGTATTGTATGAACACTGATAGTTTTGTATTTCGCGTTCACTAACGATCTTACTGTTTGTTTCTTAGCTAACATTATATACGTAGGCGCAATCATTTATGTACTGCATTTTCGCATTATTTTCTTTAGTTTCCTGTCTGCCCAATCCCCCTATGTAATGCCTACGTGGCCCTGAGGGTAAAATAAATAAATAAATAAGGTTTGATAAGGGTTTATACTGGTCGGATCAAGTTTCATAACATCGATAATGACACCGGGCTGCGTGGATATGAGCAAGTTGCATAACGCTTGCGCACACTTACACAACTCTCCGAGTTTCTGCGTGACTTTTTCATTCCCACCGTCATTTTGCCCCTTTCATTGTATCATCGGACGTAAGCTTCTGAGAGCGGGCGCATATCTCGAAGAACAAGAATAACAAAACGGAACACGCAAACCGAATGAGGTACTGCCGTATACCGAACGTTCACACATTCCCGCATTGTGGCTTCTTTCTGACTGCGGTCTTTCAAACACACGCGAAGTCGTTTCCGAGCGCCGTATCGTTATCGCCGTTCGATATGTCGCTTGCGCGTACAAGAGACGAAGTCGGCCAGCAGTGCGAAAGCACGTATAAGTGCCCCCTGCCACTTGGAAACCGATTGGCGACATCAGAAGATGGTGTAGGTGAAAAAAAAAGACAAAAGAAAGCGCGAAAGTGGCACAAAAGAAAGAAAAAAAGAAAAGGAGACCGCCGAAGTCCCTGTCGCACCGACACCCTCTCAGACATCGCACGTCCAAGTTCTCCGGCTGAGTACTATACGCGCGACGACGCACCTCTATTCATCCATATCATATCGCAGGATCCGCAGAGGTAAGCGCACGCACATCGACTCATACACAACGCAGACAGCACGGCGCAAAGCGGGTCACAAAGGAAAAGAAACGCGACGAAAGTTACCGTATCGACCTTTATCACCCACCCCGCGAACGACGCTGGCCGAGGAGCCTACGTGTGACGTATATCTGCATAGCGGGCGCCGCCAGATCGTGCACAAGTGCGCCCGCCCCGGCGCCCACGCGCGCGCGTGTGTTAGAAGTTTTAGAAGACTCGGGGGCGTCCACGCTGCCCAGGCAGAAGGGCTAACAGAAGAAAATGTGAAGCTTTAACATGATGATCAATTATATTATTTCTAAACCTTGCGTTTATTTAAAAAGAAATGTTGCTGTGTCTTGCTAGCCACGAATCATATTGATTGTTTGCTTGCTTGCTTGCATGATTGATTGATTGATTGATTGATTGATTGATTGATTGATTGATTGATTGATTGATTGATTGATTGACTGACTGACTGACTGACTGACTGACTGACTGACTGACTGACTGACTGACTGACTGACTGACTGACTGACTGACTGATTGGGTTTACCGTCCCTAAGCAACACTGGGGCTATGCGAGACGCCGTGGTGGAGGGCTACGGAAAGTTTGACCACCTGGGTTTCTGTAACGTGCAACTATAAATCAATGCATACAAGCATTTCAGCATTTCGCCTCCATCTAAATGCAGTCACTACCGGCCAGCTATCGAATCTGACACCCCGTGCTCAGCAGCAGAATGCCACAGCCACTGCGAAGACGCGACGGGTGGGAATTACACCAAAGCTAATTTCGTATCTAAGCGACCGATATAATTTATTCCTCTGCTGTTTCTAACCTCCTAATGCAGTCCTTGAACGGACAAATATTCTGTACCATTCTATGCACAGGCCGAGCGTCTGCTAAGCTTCCAAACTATACAAAGGCTACAGAATGGTGGAGATAGGGAGGTCAGTTTTATTGACGCTCTCTTCAGAGGGCCAGGAAAGCTACAGCAAAACCAGCGCAGGGTCCACGGCGGAACGCACATTCATTGAAGCAGCGATTTCGCAAAAGCTGCACGCGCAGTAGATTCTGCGATTCCTTGGAGCAGGCGCCAGCAGTGATAAATACCTCAATTGCTAGCTAGGCAAAGGTGACTGCAAAAGATGCCTCGTGGTGGTCACAAACGCAACTATAGCGTCAACCTCGGTGGGTCAAACTGCTGTACAACAGGCACGCAGAACACGTATACGTCACAACTATACGAAGCGAACAGACAACGGAAGCCAAGGAAAGCAGAAAGATAATAATAAAAAATAATAAAATAATTAATTTTATTCGGCTAACTGTATAGCTACAGAAGGGAACTAACTTTATGATAACATTGACATCCTTAATAAATTAAAGGGAAAGCGAAAGTTGTAAGTACGACAATGTGTGGCCGGTGGGAGCCGAACCCAAAACGTCCGCATATTTGATAGGTTTACCTGATTAGGGTGCCTAGGCGTTGGGCCCCACTTTGACCTTCGTCTCCTCTTCCCATTCCCTTGCGCAGAGTAACGGGCCAAATACTCCACTTACTGGCCGACCTCTCTGCCTTTTCCAGTCAATAAACTTCTAAGCGTTGAAGGAGGCCAACCACTGGTCTTGCAAAAGAACGCAAAGCAAGCACACACACACACAAAAAAAAAAGCCCGAAGGGCCCAAAATAGAGGTTGCGTCCCCCAACGCTTGGATGTAGATTGGGTAACATATTTTTAAAACTACTTATTGTCTACATGTTCACTTTCCTCAGTATTAATGTCATATGTTTCTAACGTATAGCCCTGGGAGTGTTAGCGAGCGCCATATAATACGTAATGCAGTTAGCGCACGTTAATAGCAAAATAAAATTTGCTCCGACGGCTGCAATGCCTTGCAAAACGCATATTTAGTACTGAAAGCCCAACCATGAATAAGTATGTTAGGATATCTGAGTAGATTCCTTCGCTCTATAAATTGAATTAAGATTATTTTCTGGAGCTGTGTTGAAAACAATGTTCACATTTGGAATTTGTGAGATGCTAAACATACCGTTCTTCGAATTAACGGTTTCTATAGTGACATGTCCCAAAACAAACGTGGTGATCAGACATTTGTCGCTTGAAGAGTAAAAAGCTATGTTACCCCGACCTCAGAAAAAACGTGAACAGCTGCATTCACTTCGGAATATCCTGTACGTTTGCCGTGCTAAAAGAAAATGTATAGGCTGTCCAGTCACATGTGCAAGTACCAATACTCCCGCGGGATAGCTTTAAATGTGAAATAATAAACGCAAGATGTGTGCCGAACGATAAGCGATAGAATCATAACCCAATATGAACCTTGTGGGAACGAAGCTGCGGCCGTCGTTACAGGCACACAGTCACCGTTTAAAAACTATGCGCAAAGCGACCGATTACTCACAAAGCAGACGACACGAGACAATTGAGGAGTGCATTCGTACGTGCGTGTTCTTTTTTTTTTTTTGTCAGAGCGCGACTCGATTAAATTCCACAGCGGAGTTCATTAACGGTACAAACAAATGGAATGATGATAGCCTTCACAAAAGCCGGTTATTCCAAAACGCACAAATGAACGCTATCCTATGCAACACGAACACACATACCCACAGAGATGAAAACACGAAGCGCGCACGCCCGCACGCACAAAGGATTCAAAACAAGGAAACAGATTTAACCGCAGCGGAGTGGCCAAAATTGACCATGGCCCTTCCCATTTACGATATTTTGGTCTTCACTGGTGATTTCAACGTGCATCACCAGCTATGGAGCACCAAGATTAGCTTCAGACAGCAGAATGACGGCAGCCTAACGTATCGACGGAGCACCTGCTTTTACTTGACCGATTGCTTTGCTGCGCGCACACACAGTGTTCCCTCTATCCCGCGTTCCTCTTTCTGTTCCCCCTTTCCCTTCCCGCAGTGTAGGGTAGCAAACCGGACGCTCGTCTGGTTGACCTCCTTGCCTTTGCTCTCTTTGCTATCTCTCTCTCTCTCTCTCTATCGCAAAGAGCGGCGCACTTTTGCAGCGAAAGCCTCGGAGCTTGTGAATCCGACAACGATGATTTAAACAGCCGAAAGCCAAGAAGGATACTCGCCCTAGAAGAAATATTGGGAACGTTTACTCCGCATTCGTGTACAAGGAGCAGTTCCGATGTTATAGCCGTCTGCAAAACATACCAGCCTGAAGAAAAAGGAAGCCATGCGGATCCCGCGAACTGTGGGAATCGATGTAAGCGAAGCTTTCTTTGCTGGTTGCTTTGACTGACGATAATTAGCGGAGATGTCGACGGCGAATGTTTACTTAATTAAATTTAATTAAAGAACATACGGGTGTCAAAACCTGGGAGATAGCATGCCGGTCTGAGAACTGGCTAACCTCCCTGTCTTTCCGTCTATTTTTCCTCTTCCATGTCTTCTTCAAGGCAAGAAAATGGACGTCGAAGCAGTCTGGTCTACTGCAAATTATCAAGTCCTAAATGCTACTGAAAACAGAAGCTGTTATTTTCAGACGTAAGAACCGTACAGGCGACACACATTTTCCATGAAAGTTCGAAAGTTCCGAAATTGAACTTTTACCAGTAGACGATATCTGCTGTACTGTTCGAAGAGCATACGTTATCGGATTCTCACATAGGAGCTACGGCAGGGAAGCTATCACAGATCGCCGGTATGCTTACAAAATTGCGCTATTATGTCTCGAAAAGTGCGAAGCTTCTAATTTATAACTATGTTTGTGTCTGTCAAAGAGAGAGAGAGAGAGAGAAGAAAGGGGAAAAGCAGGGAGGTTAAACAGATGGGCAGATGCGGTTTGCTACCCTACGCTGGGGAGCGAGGAGAAGGGAAGGTAAAGTGATAGCAAAGCAAAGATAAAGAAAGAAAGGAGCATAGACATACGATCACAGTCAAATAATGTCACCGTATACCGTCACCACACAGCCCAGTAGCACTTGCAGCACTATAAACAACGGTTCAGGTCAAAAGTTACTGTTATGTAATATGAGGTACGAATTCTGCCTCCAACATTCGACACTTACACGTATAAAATTGAAAAAAGCAGTTCAAGCCATCACGAATTCTTACGAAAGCCCTGATTTCTAAATTTATAAAGTTCTTACGAAAACGCTAAATTTAGTTTCTTGTCCCACACCTGGTGGTGTTGAAAAACAAAAGCGTTAAAGATGTCTGCAAAGCGTGAATATCAGGAGTGCCTAAACAATGCGTGACCCGAAAAGAACATGTCTGCGTCCATTATTATCCTACTGAGACCTTCTGTGCATTATGTAGTACACTGTCTTCAAACCTTTTCAATATTGTCTCGCAATCGATTAAATAAAAAAAATTCCTGGATATGAAGTCATTTGCATGTGGAACTGTATGAAACTAGTGTAATCATAATCTTACCATCAGGTCTCCAGAAAATGGACACTAATTTGATCTAGACTATTGTATTTTCACAGACGACGGAATCATCCGTGAAGTGTATTCCGAATACCGCGAGATGATGTGAAAACCCAGTACGCCATCTACGTGTTAAAATAAAGCGGTACCGCAACAAAACATAAGAAGATGTTTCTTTTTCCACGTGAATAGAGATGCCGTCATCAGCACCTAAATGTACCGTTAAATAAAAAAAAGGAAACACGAGTTTTCACGCTCGAGACATATCAGTCGCTAATAAGAACTGACTTGAGTGATTATGTCTCGGGAGGTTAGACATCTTCAGACTGTATTTGCTTATACGAATTACAGTTAAAACTCAATCGAATAAAATCCGACTGAGAGGTTCCCAATCTAACGAAGAAATTTACATTCCCGAGGAGGTACCCATGGTTCAATGTTCCGAATTAACGAAACACACTTGTCCGAACTCGACTTAACGAAGTTTTTCCTGAAATAAATGAGTAAAAAAAGCGGTTTTTTCTTTCTAATTTTGACACAGACGGGTTCTTCTTCAAGCGTGCGCTCTAAAGCTATAGCGTTAAAACATCTTGGCGCGATGGGTTCACATCCCTGGCTTTATTTTGACTAGGCCGCACGCCGCGCCGCCCATGCACGGAAAAGTCGACTCAACACCGCCTCGGTTGTGGCAGCGGTGGTTGCTTCCGTTACTTCGTGATTTATGAGACAGATGGCTGGATTTGCGGGAAACATAATGCCGCGGTAGCCTCTGCTTGTCGCTACGTTCAATCTTAGATTTCGAAGGACAGAAAAATTCCTTTCTCAATTTTACGAACTGCCGATATAACGAAATCATTCGAGCGTGTTCATCGCTTCGTTAAATAGAGTTTCAACTGTACAACAGTCACAGTTTACGGAACACTAGCTATCTCTACGGCAGCGACAGCACTAGTAGTGCTATCTTGCGATGCTTTCTTCCACAAGGCGCTAGAAACGTCTTTTGCTAAGTTGGTGTTCCCGCATAACGAAAAAAAGGAGTCCACCATGAGCTCATGACTGCTGCTGTCAAGCCAAGGTAGAACATGGTCGTTGCATAGTTCTGCGGGCTCTAGTTGACGTGAGCGTCCCAAGAGGGCGTTACCACCGTTGTATCTCTATGCATCCCTAGCGTTCCGATATTCCATAAACTGGAGTAGGTTTACGGAGGTTGTGGCGCTTCCCAAATTAAATTTATCTAATTAACTTTACCTTGCGTAACGCAACCTAGCTTAACTTAAACTAATATAATGTTGTCGATGTCGTGGGAAGTCCACGGTTTTATTGAGCTGCACCGACCCCATTAAAGTCATTATAAAACGCCGACTCTGTTACAGAAAGCTACAGCTAGGCCGTAAAATTTATGACACAACGACCAGCTGGGAGGTCAATAACTGAGCCCGAGCGCATTCAACACGCATTCGGGCAAAGCAGCAGAAAGACTCGGTTCTGAAGAAATCCGCCACTATCGCGAAACACTAGACGAGAGAACTCGCCGGAAAAAAACGAGGCCGACAAAAACGCGCGGCCAAGGCCAAGGAAGGAAGGTCGTACTTATCGCTCAAAGGTCGCACAAACTACGAGGGCTTTCGGCACGCGCACGAGCGTTGCATTAACTACCGCGGCCATTATAAAAAATAAAAAAAAGCATGACTCGTTCGGTATCGGCGCGCACCAATACCGGATTACAAACGAGTATTCTGTTTGTTTGGGCGAGCTTGAAATTCTTAGCCATTGCGCATACAGGCATATTTTAGATAGTCCGCACACTATGTTATGCTTTAAAAAGATCAGCGGTTCAGGCTGAGAAGCTGCAGCTGCCGGCGATGCATTGGCTGATATAAGATGCAATGACCCCCCCCCCCCCCCCCCCTTATTCCTAGCACATATTAAAATATAACCTGTGTTTAGAAATGCAAATCACATCTTTATTGCATGACACCCACATGCACACTTTTTTTTAAAAAGACACGTTGAGAACGTACTTGAGAACGGCCGTTATACCTGAGAGATAAAGCATTTTTTGGCTGCTAGTATGTATGTATATATATATCATGCATCTGCGGAAGACTGGTGGCGACGCCACTTTCACATCACCATGCATAGCTCCTCGTGCAGTTGGCCGCAGTTTGCTAAACAAACAAACTAAACAACATTTTCTTGTGTGTGCTTTCATCGAGCGGCCGTGACACCATATTGCGAAACATGTAAACAGCGCCAAAGAAGACGACAGAAAACATAGAAGTGCACAGGACCGGCGTTAGACCAGTGCCATCATTAGACGAACTTGCTTTTCTGGTCATGATTTGACATTTCTTTGTGCGTCTATTTATATATTTCATTAACGTTGCTTGCCGGCGTTTGCATCTGTGTATGGCGTAACTTTATTCCACTCTACCCATATACACGGATGTTTCGTGACAAGGCGACCTTACGATTGAATTTAGTTGTTCGGCGTCATTCTGCCAAAGATAATCTGAATGACAATCCATACTTTGGGTTACAGATGCGGGCATATGGGAAAAGGCAGAGTGACATGAAATCATTCATTTTTCGCGATGCATTCAAAAACACAGTTGCGTCGGCGAAGCCGCTTTTCATCAACGCAGAATCCGAAACGGGCTGTATAACAGAAAAAAAAAAGTTTTAGGCACAGCACCAAACTCTATTTGCGCGCTGTACTTATGAAAAACGATCCCTAGGCAGAAGTGCTACTGACTTATTCCAAATAGTGTCGATTTGCATACTTCCCCAAATGACATAGTATTAATTGCCTCTGTTCGAGCAGCAAACAAGAAATAATCAAATTTAAATTACAATGTCTGTCGCACTGTGACAATAACTGCCAGTGCAAATTTATAGTCATCACAAGAGAAACTGACTCGTCATTCATTTCATCCGTCCACGCCGAAGGTAAGTCAATGGGCGTGCCCTGAGCCCTATACCCCACCCCCTCTCTCCTCTCCAGTTTACCGCTTTTCCTAAAATAAAATTTAAGTAAGGCGTGGAGTTACTCGTTATGCCCTGTTTTCCCCGTGAGAAACCAATGAACACTGTTTAGCAATGAGGATGGCTACACCGCATCACCCTTCATTACGCAATGATGTCCGCGCATCCACATCGCGGGAAGAATATGTGATGCAGAGAAGCCTACACATTAGAGTAGCATTGTTTGCGGGTGATTCAGGCTGCAACGTTAACGCATTCATCGGCCCGGGACAGCGAGCATAACAGCTGTTCCGCTCCAGCACCAGTCCGCGGGGAGCCGTCGCCGCGCGAAGGGTTACTAAGCTTTTTCTTTGTTTCATATACGCGTTTGCTGCATCACAAGTATATCGTGTCTCCGGGTGTCTTTCCATGCACGTGGTGGTAGAGTTTCAACCAAAAAAAACTGCGAAAAGGTGTTGACTTTTTTCAGATATAATTATACATGTAGGAAGCGTGAATAAAATTAAGCACGTATTATCGACTGCGGTTCACAGAAACGAAACTAACGAGGTGTATCGGAAGCCAGCCGAGACTGGTGTGCCTAAGGGATGCAACAATAGGAAACCTTTACCTGACAATTTGTCAACGTCGCAGTCAGATTCGGCGTCATTGTCCCCAGTTTGGTTCTTTGCAGACTCCAACTTACTGACGCTGATCGCTTGCGAAAGCACGTCCGCCGTGTTGTTCATTTCCTTGGTTCGGGCTCTGGCGATTGTCGTAGCGCGGAGATCAATGAAACGTCAATTCAACAGAAATCAAATGTCGCTAATAAGGTGGCCGCTTGTTGCAGCGACGAACAACCTTGCTTCGGCACTATCAAGTGGGAGACTGCAACCATCGACGCAATCGACGGCGTAGCGTCAGTCTTTCCGATGCAAGAGCCGCACAGCTTCACCGGATCGCCACGGATCTTTTCTACGGATACACGCACTTCAAGCGGCAAACCGGTAAACAATATTTAAAAAAAAATTTTTTTTGCACATAAATTTTGCATTTTTACCATTTATAAAAGCTAAAACAGATAAAATGTTTATATGCTATATATGCTACGTTATATTAACGCAATTAATTCTTGGTGTTCCGGTTCTAATTCACGGTAGGCGGAGCTTGCGGAGATTGGTCTCAGCCGTTGGAATCCAAGACAAGTCGAGCCCTCTTGTGTGGTGTGTTTGTGGTCGGTCGTGGTGATCAAACGCACGTGGCTGTTCTTGTTCTCGGCAGTAAGCGAGTGGTCCGTTTTTCGAGTGCTATCAAATCATGGGAAATGCCAAGAAGACAAAGAGGCGGCACCGCCAAACATATAGCGCCAACCACAAAAAGAAGATGAAAAAGAAGCTGAAACGCCAAGTGAAGATCAAGAGCACGCTTATAAAGCAAGCCTGGGAGGAAAACAAAGGCATTTTTGACAACCTGCGTGACATGGGCATCGCAGCGGACGCAAACAAGGCAATCCCCATGGAGGTCGATGCTCAGCCGGCGACTAAAGGCAAGCGAAAGACACGCGCTCCCAAAGAACACGTCGTGGCACAACTTGAAGCCGCGGCTTCTGAGCCTAGGCCCAGCACGCTGCGGATGTCACAAGACGACGTCAAATTCTGCGTCTACATGTTGGAGAAGTACGGCGAGGACTACGCTGCCATGGCCAGAGACCGCAAGAATCACTTCCAGGACACGCCTGCCCAGATTAGGCAGAAGATAAACACATTGAAGAAGATTCCCGAGCAGTGGAACGCATACATGCGGGCTAAAGAGCTCGCATGAGTGGTTGGACGTGTTGTGTTGCTAGAATACACCTGTTTTAAATACATAACTGCCTTGTGTTTATTCTTGTCGTCAATCGACGGTGCTGCGGATCGCAGTTACCGTCACATCGCGAAACGTCGTGTGATGTGACGCTGTAACGCGATTTTTAGAGCGTCAGTTGCTTCCGTTTTTAGTTATAGCCAGATATGTCGAAACAACATTGATACTCACAATCATGCATGGAACTTATCTGAATGTTGGGTAGAGTTCCCTACTGTGCTGGTGCAGAGCAACATGTTTAAAAAAATGTAGCTTCGCTCTTGTGCACATACCAGGTATTGAACCATTTATAACTTTAGAAGTGCTTATGAGGAGGCATCTATAGAGTGATTCTGATTATGCAACAGCACACGCATATTTAGAACGGATACAATTGCATATCATTTACACTATCTGGTAGCAATAGCGCTTTTAAAGGCATCATCCGACTGTAGAACAAAAAGTTGAGCCTTGAATATGTTGTACTCCTGCATTTAAAACAACTTACATGTGCTTTTTAAGGCATTAATGGACACCTTAACTTTTTTAATACCTTTTTTTTGTTATGTGACACCATCTGGCTTGGCTGATGTCATAGGTAGCCCGTTGTCTCATATGCATCTGTAGACAGCTGGTGAAAACCAAAATTCAGCACAAGTTAGGCCTAATGTGCTCCTGAAACACTGTGCGGCATATAAAATGCAGAGGGATTGAGTCGTACTTATGACGCTGCATGGCCCTTCCTGTGTGGAAAACTAAAAAAGGAATGTGTAACATATTTAGGTTAATTGTGCATAAAGTAATGCTTTCATATGTGTTGCATTGGTCCATGCAGGTCTGCATAACAATACTTATAATGTAAGGCCACTCTTTCACAGATTTGAATTCGCTGGGCAATCTCTTTAAAGCTGCATACTCAGCATAGCCATATGTTGTAGTCGATCATTCCCCAGTAATTATGTCACAGTAACAATAAAATATGCTTAAAATAAGTTAAGGTATCATAAAATCGTGATAAAACCAAGTGGAAAATATGAGGTGGGCTAACTTTCATGTGGGTAATATGCAGTTCTTTTAAGCTAGGAGCTTAGTTGGGGGTGGGTTATCTGTCTGAGGCAGGGCATCTCTTCCGATTTTATGGTACGTAAAAAAAAAAACTTTAACCTTGTGGCTCTTTTCCTTCCAAGACTGATGCTTTAACCAACTTCATTACCAGAAGATCAGGAAAGTGCCAAGAGAAGCAGTGGCTCATGAGGCAATCGTCATGATGTGCACTGCGGTGTACAAAGTGGTAATCAGTGGTTTGTCAGGTGCAATGTGCCAAAGCAACACGGGGCTATGTGTCATGCCATTGAGGAGAGCTCCAGATCAGTTTTGACCACCTGGAATTTTTTTTGTGCACACTAAAAGCTTGGTAAAGTTTTTTTCAAATCCTGCCTCCATTAGCCATCGTGGCCAGCAGTCAAAATTGCGACCTCGTGCTCAGCGGCAGCAACTGCCTAAGCAACATTGAAGTGATAAAAGTTAAATAAACCTAGAAGCTTGAACTATGGGTTAGGCTGTAGAATGAAACAAAAGCTGTGGTTCTCTTCAGCAGTTTGTTCATGCACCTCCATGAATATTTTATGAAAGTGACACTCTGCAAAGCATGAAGCCTTACTACATGCACTAGTGCACCAGTGATCATCACTGCATTGCAATTTAAATCGAATTGCTACTTGTTTTTTCTGTCTCCACATTTATAAGTCGACATACAAAGATGCCATTGTTTACTCACAGGCCACTTTCAGGCTCTTGCAAGTCTTGTCCTATTCATGTTGCTTCTCGAGTTCATCACTCTAGTTTGTGCCAGTGTTGTGGAATGGGCACCCTCATTCCAATTCCATTCCAAGGAATTGGAACTTGCCACAATTCCATTCCTTTCATTTCCCCAGAATAAAAAAAATTTACACAATGCATTGGCGGGCTAGTTGGTGTGAATGCATAATTACTTTGTTTAGTGCAAAACAACGGACACAAGAGCCTTGTCCTGTCGTGTTTCTTGTGTCCGTTGTTTTACACTTAACAAAGTAATTATGACAAACTTAGGCCATTCCCACTCTGGGAATGGCCGGGCAGTTCAATTCCATTCCTGTAATTCCTCAATGTAGGAAAGACATCTTGGTAGCTTTATCGAGTTACCAATGGATGCACCATAAAGTTGATGTCATCAGACGCATTAAGAACTACAGAAATATGCAAAACATATTACCAAGGTTGAGGGATAGTAGCTTGGTGACAAATCTCGTGCAGTACAACCACCCTACTGATTCCCATAGGGCTGTTCTCCCACTACCTATAGTATTTGCATCATCAGCATTTTAATATTATTTAAGCTTAAATGTGTTAATGCTAAAATGACGACATTGCATATTTTTGTTTAGGTGTCCTTGTGATTTCTAAATGCTGCAATAAAGGTTGCAAGCAGTGCAAGGTGTAAAGAGAAGCTTTATTTTGGTTTTATTCATTGAAATTTTGCAACAAAATGTCATGACCTAAAAGGGCGCTTCGCCATTTAGTTTTTAAAACCCTAAGTGTAAATGATGGCTGCTTCAACAATTAGTTAAAAAATGAGATAAAACAGTTGCCTTCTGCCTAACTATGTGTTGCACTTCACTAACGAGCTGCTCAAAAGAGGTTCCCGACAGGCGATTTCGCTTCGCTGTCATTACCAGGGATGCCATAGAAAATGCGCATTCCACGTCAGCTGGCATAGCATTCAGAGTGAAAACTGCCGTTGTGAGGCTGGAAAGCAAGGGAAAGCGGCTAGCATTCGCTTTCCCATAGGTCAGTGACTTAACTGTGTCTGAGCAAGTTCGCTCTGTAAGGTAAAGAGAAATTTTCCCTACAATGAATCCAGGCCTATGATCTTGGGGGGCATTTTTATTTTGGCTGATGTATTTAAAAATTGGTCCGCCTGGCCCTGCTTCAGAGTCTCCATTTGTGACGGTGCTGGCACTGTCCTGCCCTAACAAAGAGGCCCTCTTCCCAGCACAGCAGAGCACATCTGCTCGGATGTTGCAGCTGAACACTAAGAAGACTTAAACCATGTGTATAGAAGCGCACCCATAAAAAAAAAACAGTCAGTGTATGTGCTTGCAAACTGCTTCTCCAGGCTACGTTGTAGGCCTTTAGCCACCTCTTTGCAAAGAAGTGTGCCTTTACTTAAGATTTCCGCAAGGGAAACTTCGATATTTCGCAACGCGGGAAGCAAAAGCCTGGCTGTCTCGTGCCTTTTCTGCAGCAACTCCGTGGCTTCCTCTACTGGGGAGAGAAGCTCAATCAAATCTGTCGCCAACCTCAGTTCATATTTAGACAGTTTAGCCTTCATGTATGCATGCAGAGTTTCTGTCAGGCCCGGATGACTCAAAAAAGTGGTAACGAGCTATTTCATCATTCACAGCTGCGACTTCCACCTCATCGTGTTGTGAAATTCCAAATGTAGACCGGCCACATTCAACACTTATTCCGTGTCGGCGGTGCTCTTACGTATAGATGCGACAATGGCGCCGCATTTTTCTACAACTTCCTCGGCATTTCGGTCCTAAAATGAAGCGAGGATGACAATCGGAGAATATTGCCACTGCAAGTACAGGTAGCACAAACGGCAAACATGCAATACAGTAGAGTTTCTACTAACATTCTACCTTTCTACCAACATGCGAGGCCAGAGGGGACGCAGATAGAACTGTAGAGAGAAGAAGGAGAAGGAGGAGAAAAGGCAGTTCCTATACAAGAGAGCGGAGAGGTGACGTGAGAAGGCAAGGAAAGCCCACTACTATATGACAGCGGTTGCGGGCAAACAGGATAAGCTTAAGTTCAAAGTACGGTACAGTACATTGCTGCTATTTCTGAAAAATAAACACCATGCAAATATGTCAAGCGGGCAACTTACGCAGGGCGTGTAGAAGCAGAGCCGCATTAATTAAAGTGCACTGCAGGGTCTAGGAGACACTACGGAAGTAGTCCACCATCAAATCAACACTTCTGTGCCCGCCGCATTAGCTTTGTGGCTATGGCATTGCTAGAGGTCATGGATTTGATCCCAATCACAGCAGTCACATTTCGACGGGGGCGAAATAGAAAACGCACATGCACTTAGATTTGGGACACATTAAAGAACATCATGGTGTCAAAATTAATCCAGAGTCTGCCACTACGGCGTGCCTCATAATCCGAGTGTGGTTTTGGCACGTGCAGCCCCATAATCTAATTCAAGTTTAAAACTTCTGCCACAATGCAATGTGCCATGTGAGGCAATGACAACGCGCAATCCTCTAAGAGGTTATAAAATACGGCGCACAACAATGCCTCAAGCAAGCACCTCTCCCTGTGTGCTCTGTGTACTACGCAGACAAACAGCAGTGGTGCACATAAGGTAACGTTTAACATCAACTCACCACTCTCGTGTTAGCCTAAATGGTGAAGAAAATTAAGCTTTAGCCGCCAACATCACCGCTAATTATTGTCAAGCAAATCATCCAGCACGGAAAGCTTCACTTACATCGATTCCCACAGTGCGTGGGATGTGCATAATATTTTTTCTCTCGTTTTTTTCTGCCCACATTCTCCAATACTCTGGGTAATAACTCCACTTTTTCAGTAAAGAGCTTTCTCTCTCTCTCTCTCCAAGTCATACATATGAATGTATGGCTTGGGTATTGCACCCTTTAGACATGCCATGAGATTAGGACAAATGCAAAATTTGAATGTTGAGAAGCTGTAAGGAGTATGAGACAATGTACTGGTGCATTGAAAGTCGGAGCTCCAAAAGTAGACCGTCTGGCAGCCCGGGATTTGTGCGGAAACAGCGCGAGTGTTGGTCGCTCATGTTGTGGACATAGAAGTGATTCTCGAGATGAAGAAACCAGATGGCAGAGCTACTCCTGCAAAACTTCTGTAGGCCATGCATTCGTGGAAGGTGCGAGCATAAAACATCGGAAGGCTCGCCTGCTTTTCTTGCTGTGAAATCTGAAATGCTGATAGTATCAGGGTCGCGGTGGTCACTGAAGGCGTCGTGAAGGTTGTGCTTGTGGCATCTCCGTGTCTGCAAGAGTGAAATTGGCGCCTAGTGGAGCCGGTGGGTGAGCCTCTGTATCGGTGATGAGTGAAGGTCCTCGAATGGAAAGCGGACAGCTTGAGGAAATGTCCAAGGAAGGAGAGCGACGGGCTATAGAATAGCTGAAAGTGTTTATGTTTGGCCCAGTGGATCCCTTGGAAAGAGTAGTCACGCAGTTGCCTTTAAGCTGGGGAGGAGACTCACGAACCGAGTAGAGGTCTGATGCTGGGGCCGGCACAGGTGGACGCAGGTGATGTGAGATGACAAGACATGGAATGACGCAATGGTTCAAATGGTGAGAGTGGTTGTGAGTGAGTGCTCGAGGTGACATAGTGAGCAAGGACGGCTGCCTGCAAGTTGTGCGGACGCTGGCATGGCTTGGCTTGGTCGTGTGGTGTCACCAGGTTGTGGGTTGACACGAGCATGGCTGGACTCAGTCGTCTGGGTCACCAATTTCTGGGAAGGCTGAGTTCAGTTGTCCAGGTCACCAATTTGTGGGAGGCGGTGTGAAGGGGTAGCCATCATAGCCACAGTTTATTTAGGCCGGCCAGTCATGGTGCAGCAGGATCTCAGGAGTCGCCGACACTGCGGCTGCTCAGGTCAAGCGCTAGCATGTTTTATCATGTGCTACCCGCACGTGAATCCATCTTCTTCTTCGCCTGCTTTGGAGGCGATGGTTGTGCTGTTAAAACACAAATGGAGTCATTTTGAGGATGAGCCGCAGAAAACATTTTGTATATCAAGACCAGTACATCATTGAAGCGATTTGTTTTAATGCCATGCACTCTACAAGCTACATGTGCAGTAAAAATGGTTTTATTTTTTAGGCCATCCAACATTTATGGAAACATTTCTTCAGATGCCATATCTGATCTGTATATGCTGTAACAAGTAGCAAGCAGAAGGGAGTTCTGTACTGCATCGTTAAGTCAGGGAAATAACCACAGAGGCAGCCATTAATGGACAAGTGACTAAATAGTCCATTAACAGAACAAATTACACATCTGTCACAGCAAATGATGACAGCAACAGCAAACACTTTAGTTATTGAGAGTTCCTTGCTGAACACGAAAAAGAAATGCTAATACACAGAGTCGTAGCTGGCAGTTGGTGCATCTGCGACGTCTCGCAGGTTTCCCTTCTCCTTAATCTTGGCCTGGAGAAGCGTGTGTACAGCCACACCTATCCTGACATCCATCTGTGTTATCTCTGTCTTGAGGCGAGCCAGTGCTTTGCGAATGTTTACCAGGGGAGCTGAAAAGGACAAACCCAAAACATACGTGAGTGCACAATTATACCACAGAAAGGCTGGGTGAGCTGGAGGGACCATGCTCTTATTTGCCACACAGCAATGAATGCCCCAACTATCTATTTCTTTACTTGTACGGACTGCAGCCCAAATATAAACCATAGCAGGAGTGTAATAATGCAAATGCATAAAACGATCTAGTAAGAGACAGCCCAATGCAATAAAACAAGGTGCGCAGCACTAACATATTCAATAGATTTTAAAAACTCAAAATGTGGATGAACACAGCTACACCACAAATTCCAGTGATCTATACAGCATGGAAAAAAAAAAAAAACATACTTAGGAAAGTCTGTACAAGGATTAAATGCTGAAATGTTCAGGTAGTGGTGGTGCCTTGTTTTGAAAATTTGAAAATCTAGGATGCAGGAAGCAGACACATCCATTTCCTCCTGTATACTCACATCATTACATTTGCATATTGTGGACGCGTCAAGAGCCGGTGTAGATATGGGAGAGGCGCATGATGCCATCTCCCGGTTCTCCTGCGCTCTCGTGACATGTACACCCCCCCTCAACTTGAGGGAAAGGGTAGATATTTATTAGAAGTAAGCACATTGTGCATTTGCCCTTTTCAGTGCCTGTGTTTGTCTTTTTTCTGTGCTTCCCAAAGAGTCATATGTTACTGGTCTTGCAGAAAACAGGTGCCATGTTTTATGTCACACATTGGTGACTATGCAGCAAACTGGAACTGCCTTAAACATTACAGAGCCAAGATTTTGTAGCGATTCCTTCTACTTGATTCTATACCACTCTTACCATCCATAGTTCATGGCTGGTTAATCCCACTGATAATGCAGGGGGAGCATCACTCTGACCACTGACAAAGCGTGGAACGCGATAGCATCAGAAAATACATCTCCACAAAATAGCAGCCCTAACACTCTGCATTAACGCAATGTTTTGTTGGACTAGTTGGTGCATATAGACTGGATTAGCTAGCATAGCATCACACAGTGACGACAGAAAGAAAACAAGGACACTGCTGTGGTGTTCTTGTTTTCCAGTGGCCAAACCAGTCGTTCTACACTATCTATGCAGTCTCGAAGAATGGGCAATATTACAATCACCAGCAGCATATATTAATTACACAGCGAGACATCCAGAGATCTACAATTACCCTGTATTGTGCATTAGCTGAATCTGCCTTATGTCTAAAAATTTGAAAATATCATCAGCCCGTATGCTCCACTGTCACCCTCGACTGCATTTCCTTTCCCTTGGTACTCACTCTGATACTGTGGTAGGCTACCTATGTGACCTGTCCAACACCCACTACGCTGCTAATTCTAACTAGTATATAATCCATTAACATGCAAGGCATAATTCATACTGCTTGTCTTTCTATCTCTAAGCACTATGCCTATCATTTTCCTTTTTATTGCTCCTTTTGTACAGCATATAGCTTCCTCTAAAGTTATCAACCAAGATTCTGGCCCACAGGATTGCACTGGCAAAAGTCAGCAATTATAAACTTTACTTCTGAAGGGCCCCTCACGAGGCCGCCTTGAGAATTTTAGTTACGCTTTATGGGATGTAAAGGGTTGTGCAGGGAGTGTCCTACTGCAAGTATTTTTAACAAAAAATGACGACTGTGATTGAGATAGCAACATATGAGTGAGTCAACGCTTTACTATACAAATGGCACTTTGGCCTAATTGTGTAATAGGGCGGAGGTTAGTTAAATGTGATGGATTAGTGAAATGTCAATAGCAATGGTGTGAAGAGGTTAGCTACCCTCCTTGCAGCCCAGGCTCTCTCTCACTGCCTTGACCAGCATCCACAAACAAAATTATTTTTCTGCCTTCTACCATATTATGGCCAAGAGCACAAGTCCTCTTTTGTCACAACCCTCACCTCCATTGAATTCCTTCTTATTGTTGTACTGTGCATTTCCAGAGGTGGCTCTGCATGCACTGCACTTAATAGGAACACACAAGTTTGCACTGCTGTTGGCTATTTGACCGCTGCAGGCACCATGCATCTGGTAATGGTGTATCCACACGACAGACGGCTCCGTGAAAATCAGTTCCGCGGATGGTTAATGCGCCACTCGTCTGGCTGCAAAGCACATCCAGACGACGGACAGGGTGAGCAGATGACCACGCCGGAAAAATAAAGATGGCGGCACTGCTCGAAGCGGCTGCCGTCCACCTCGAACCTATCAACTTGTCATCATTCACTGAGTGGCCCGTAAGCTTCAAACTGATGCTTGTATTTGCTTTACATTTGTGTCCAGAAGCTTCGACAGCAAAGTATTCGTGATGCTTGGGCACCGTTTCCGAAAGCCACACTCAGATTCTCGGTGTGTACGCTTAGAGTGGCTGTATTGGTTGAACATCCCCTCGAAGATTTTGCGGCTGCCCGAGCAGATCTCAGTAGCCATAAGTTACAAATGTTTGCTTGTTTCTACTATCTCTAGGTAGCACCATCGTTGTAATGAAGACCAGGTCGCATTTGTTTTTCGCTCTGAATGAACAAGGAGATAGAAAGGAAACGACGGTTGGCCGCAATGGCTGTTGTTTCGCCCGAATTGGATGATTACGAGTACTTGTTTAATCGAAAGAGGTATTGTTGGCACAAGGACAATATCACCAAAAAGCATCTGGGTATGCAAAACCACTTGTACCAAGAGATGTTGGTGAGTGACAGCGAGGAATACCGGAGGCTGCTTCGAGTGACAAGAGAGCAGCTTCTTCAGTAGCTGTCGCGTGTCATCATATAGGAAGGCAGGACACCGCGATGCGGTGAGCAGTACCAGCAAAACAACGATGCTTCAGGCAAGGGCCTCACGTCTATGCATTTTTGGCAGTCTTATAGAGCATCCTAGGCTAAATCCACAGCATTCGACCGCCAGAATGTGGATGCGGAGAATGACTCGGCATTTTCCGCCCGTAAAGGTCGCGCATGACGTGCGGAGAGCATGATTTCGTGACGTGTAGTCACGTGATGCGCCGTCCGTCGCAGGAAAGACAGAATTAGTTCGTTGTGTGGATCCACCATAAGGAAGCATCACACACATGACATCATCTTGCTGGAGGGCCGACTGGCTTCTCCGAAAAGGAGAACATGCAATGTATTGTTTGAATTTTTAGTTTTCTTTTAGAATACATCAGTGTAATACCTTGCAGACAGAATCGTCACCACACAATCTACACACCGCAGTTGCTTGCTTACAATTCCTAAACCTAGTGAGGGTTGTTTTATAGAATGTTGTCATGTCGACTTTCATTGCTGTTGCCTGCTACATGTGTCAAGAGGGACTGTATCATCAGTGGTCTTTAGCTGAACTTTTACTGTTCTGAAGTCAACATATAGAACAGGAATCTACAAATGACGGAACTCACTCCCATCGGTCATGCTAGAGCCTCTCTCTTCCATTTCTTGCTTTATTTGCTCCAGCTCTTCCGTAATCTGCAAAAAATGATCATGGTCAAATGGAGAAATAAGGTGGATTACAACAACTATCTGCTGTGGCCTACTATTCCATGCCATATTATTCCAGCAGTAGCAGAACGGGAAATATATTGACACAAGCAGTGCATAAAGGACTGAAATTTGATGTCTCGTCACAGATTCTAGTGACCATATACGCATGCTCTGCTAATATCCAATGTTAAGCAGTTTCTTGTTCTCTAAAGCTGCAGATTTAGCAGCATATGGCAGTTGAGAAGAAAATGGGTATGTCTTTTGTACAAACACTGGTGAAAGCTGCTTTAGGTCCTTTGTGTTCAGAGAAGTTCATGGGTGTTCAAGTCGCAGGTTTCAGTTTTGCCTATAATGCAAAGTGGTGATGCAATAGCTGGCATAATATTATGTGCAGGAAGTCTTGCATTGTTTCATGCGGTAGGGGTTGGAGTAAACATTTGCAGATGCACGCGAGCAATCTCCTTTCAAGAAGAAAACCTTAGTCAGTGTTGCCTCTAGTCCAAGTCATCTCTGTATGTGCAGGTGGCACTCCCCAGTAGTGGAGAAGTAGAAGGACAAAACTTTCTTCCTTCTTTCTTCTATACTGCCTTTTGCTTCTTCCTGCTGACTTCATTTCACCTCTGCATTAGTCTATGGATGAACTACAGAGCACGACAGCAGCCTATCATTTGGATAAGCATTCAAGTGGTCTGGCACAGTATTGTCCAGGTGCAGCATTTTTCCTCACGGCATCGGCAGAGTGGTTTACAGACAGAATCTTCTACTGGCAATCTGTGGGTCCAAAGTTGTAATCTTTGTAGAGTGCTGCGGCTTTCTTTTTTATTTCTTCATAAAATTCTCGCAAAGCACTCTGGTATTTTATTGATGACCACAGGTGGAAGTCAAAATGAATAGGGAAGTGAGTCCATAACAGCTAGAACTATAAAAAAAGGTCAGGTGCAAATGACAGCGATAATGGTGGCATGACGACAGCCTGATTATAGGCTGTTTTAACATGCAGCGACTTAAGCGAAAAGATTTGCTGCTGTCGCTGAGTGATTTTTGCTGGCAGCCTTCACATGCATCGGTGATGGTGCTATTTCCATCAGAACAACGCCCAAGATCAAACACAGTTCTCAATGTATTCACACCTTCATCGTTACAATAAAAGAACATGGAAACTGGTAATATGTTTGAATGTTGTTACTTGACTAAAAATAGAATAAGTAGTATGCTTTTTCGCCATAAACAGCTTTCTACATTTACAATTGTTTAGTGTTTAACTGCAGAGATGTTGGCACAACATGCAAAATAGATGTCAGCAGAAAAGTCCAATTTCAATGGCACTTGCTGTCGACCTGCCCAAAATCACGCAGATCGCTTCGACTCCGCGACGGCACGACTAATTTTGCGGAACCCAGTTGCAGAGAGCTAAAATCGCACCATGTAGAACAGCTTTATAACAGCATGATCATCACATCAACAATGATGGAGACTATGATGGCAAGACAATTGATTCATTAAATTCAGAGGTTTTATGTGCCAAAACAATGATCTGATTATGAGGCATGCTGTAGTGGGAGACTCCAGATTTTGACCACGTGGGGTGCATTAAGGTGCACCCAATGAACAGTACACAAGCATTTTTGCATTTTGCCGCCTTTGAAATGTGGCCACCACAGCCAGGATTTCATCCTGTGAGCTCGCACTTGGCAGCCATTAAGCAAGCACGGCGGGTAACAAGTGATTTATTGTATACTCTGACAAAGAAATGTTACAACCTGTTTTGTTACAAGCTGTCTCATTACAAACTGAGTTGGTACTAAAAGTAGTGCACTGTGTAATCTAGGCCATTCCAAAAGGAGTTACAATGCCAGATAGGGGCTCAAAATGCTAGCTGCCATAAGGGAAGGATGAGGGAA
The DNA here is from genome assembly GCF_038994185.2 of Dermacentor albipictus. Lineage (NCBI taxonomy): Eukaryota > Metazoa > Arthropoda > Arachnida > Ixodida > Ixodidae > Dermacentor > Dermacentor albipictus. Next base: position 158,328,387 of record NC_091824.1, on the reverse strand, counting down.
ATTGGTGTGTACACAGCTGCTCCAGCTTATAAAGGCAAATTGTTGCTATGAGCCATGATGGGCATGCCAATAATCTGAAAGTGCTAGCTGCTATAAGAGAAGGAGAGTGGTAATATTGCTATTCACTGGTTCCATTATTATGTCTGTGACCTTAATGGGCAGAAATCTGGCTGTCATACTATAGAACTGGTTTGAATCTCACCTTTTTTTGTGCAGTGGCTACTGAGAAAAGCGATTTCTCTTTTCCCAAGTGTTTTAGATGGGAGCCCCTGAGCTAAAGCTTCATCTAAAGATTTACCTTGGGGGCTCCTATGTTAACACATGGGAATCGAGAAACCTTTTTCGTCAACATCCCCTGCATCGATTATGATGAGGTTTGCTGCATTTAAAAGAAAGCTAATAAATCTACCGACTGTAGGAAGTCAATTTTTTATTAATGCCGCCAATGTTGCTACAAAAAATTTTCGAAAATTATAAAAAAAAAGAGAAAGCATTGTGCATCATTTTAGCAACTCCATAATGCAGCAACAAGTAATGATATCGAAATTTGGTAAACTACATCTATTGAGACATCTGAAGCACAGAAAATTTATGTACAGTATTATAGATTTCTCTGACATATATAAATAATTTGCAAGTATGAATTTTGCGAAGGCTCTCATAAACACCAAGAAGTTCACATAAGCTGAAACTTCATATGTAAATTTATCTGCTTCAGATGCTCTAACAGATGCAGTTTACAAAACTGCTACGTCTGTTTTTGATGCAAAGTTATAGATTTGCAAACTTTCTCCGGGGTACTGCAAACGTCTGGGCATGGGAGGATCGTATGACCACTTTTCACGACATCACGGCACACTACCAATTACAAAGACGCATATACCCATTCCGTCACGCTATGTTAGACAGGACGCAAGCAGTACACTTCAGACAATTACAAACAGACTCTTACAGAAACCCCAGACTCATGCACGCCATGTATCCAGACATGTACACTACAAACAGATGCACATCGTGTGGCGAGGTTGCCACACTAAATCACATGCTATGGGAGTGTCGGGACCTAACAAACAAGTCGGGCAGTGCCGACCCCTCCGTCTCTTCCACCGCCAGCCTCCAGTCATGCTGGATGACCGCACTGCTCAGCTCTGACCTGACAGCACAACTCTGGGCCGTCCAGCGAGCCGAGGAAGCCGCTTCGAGACAAGGTCTCAGAACCGCGTCCGCGGCGGGTGCCCAGACCCACTAAAAGACGCCGGACTCAAATCTTGCTGATTTGAAATAAAAGTTTACGCTCTCTCTCCTTTAACCTTCTTTAGAGCTTACCCATTTTTGGCAACTTATGTAAAATGTATGATACCTTAAATCAAAATTGTGCAATGCTGCGTGTGCAATGCTGCGTGTGCAAGACTGTCAGGGTGCGATTGCACGCTACACTGTTATGTGAGGGTAGCCACTAAAGAATGATCGTAAATCCTATATTTCGTAATTCTTCAACCATACGTAATGTGCCCTGAATACATTTGTTAAGGAGAAACCTACATCTAATAATTGTAGTGCAGCTTTGTGGTCTGAACAGAGAACAATAGGCTACAGCCAGCAGTACTTCGGTTCCCCCCCAAGCTGCTTGAACGGCAACACTTTTTACATGCCGTAGAGGACACAACACAAAATTCATTCCTTATCACAACATTTTCGATACCAGAGTTGTGACTGGGCGCAAATGCACCACAAGAAATCACCGGATCCCACACATATGTGGAAATCAATGGTAAATGAAGCTCCTTTTGATGTTTACTGAAATGTCTTCGATTATTACATTTCACTTCAATGTAGCTCAATGCTCCTTCTTCAATGCACAATCCAGTCCCATTTCATAGATTTAACTTCTTTCTCCACATTTAGCTGCTTCTGTTGCTGACTTCTCTTCTCTGTAGCTAACACTTCTCGCTCAATGCACACTATGGGCCCAATTTGTTTCCTTCACTTTTTTCTCCACACTCAGCTGCTTCTGTTGCTGCCTTCTTCACTTCTCTGTAGTCAACTCCTTTAATTATCTTTTGTTGGCTTCTTCACTTCTTGCCCCTTGTTCTGCTTGTCCATTTGGTCACATTCCCAATGGCACATACTCTTTGTGGGGCATTGGCCAAGAATGTTCACATACCCAGTGGCCTAAGATGTATAGCAGAAGTGTATGCAATTGGGCTGGTTGGTTCATGACTTGAGCGGAAACAGTGCAAAATAACATGACATGAGAAAAAGACAGACAACAGTGCTGACTAACTGTTAGTCAGTGCCGCTGTCTGTTATTTTGTGCTGTTTATGTTTAGGTAGTATACTCAGCAAGACAGCAGAAGCCAGCAGCCAGCACCCACAAAGAGCAGGGGAGAGGCAAAGAAAGCTTCGCTTTAGAACACCAGTTGGTATTTGCACAAGAAGGCACCAATATGTGCAAGCAGGTGCAAGAACTTTACAGAAGCCATCAGCAATCTCTGGTGATGTGACACTACTTAATCATAAGGACCTAAATTCCAGTGATGTTGATAACATTAGATACCAACCTGTGCAAGTGTACGTGAGCGATCAGTGATGCCCCCGCTTACAGTGCGGTAGTGTTCGCGTGTGCGTGCCAGGGCTTCCTGCACTGACCGGTACTGGGCCAGAGGTGCTTCCAGTTGTGCATTCAGGTACTTCTCACGGCTTGCCAGCTTGTCCAGAACTGACCCAAGCCCAGTCGACAGTCTCTCAAGCTGGGCCCGGGTTATGTGCAGGCCCTCATCAAGCTCACGACGTTGCTGGTGGATCAGTTCTAGATGCCCACGCCAGTCCTGCACATCATATGACATGACACAAGAGATCAACATACATAAGAGTTGCAGCAATGCCAGTCACATACAGTAGAAGCGTGTTTTTCTTAGAGGATCATGGAAAAGAATGCACAATCTGGGAAAATGCAGCATCTTATAACAGTTGTGGCAGCACTAAAGATGATACGATAAACTACTGTCACACAAAACATTACTTGAAGTTGAAATAGAAAGCCAAGAAACTATTATTAAACAATCACTAAATAAAGCTTGCTTTTACTGCGTGGCAGTTAGAGTATTAAACAATCTTTTTGAGCAGTTGTAGCCATGAATTTCACTACAGAAACTCTAAAGATATAGAGAACTGAGGGGTTAAATTTTTTTTTAGTTGCAACCATATTGTGCCAGCAAATGGAATGGGAAATAAACTGTTCTATTAATTAAAATACAGCTGGTGATTTCCACCTAGCATTCGGTTCAAACTTTCGATAATAGCAGATTGTTTTTGAGCACTCACAACTCTTTGTCACTTTTCACGCAGCAGTGTATACCGAAGTAAGTGCACAATGTATCAAGAAAAATTAAACAGGGGAAATTAACTGCTGTTTTAATTAAAATGAAGCTGGTGATTCCCATCGGACACTTGGGTCGAAAATTCAATAACCACAGCATCTTTTTGAGCACTCATAGCTCTTTGCACTTTTCACACAGTTATGTTATCGAAGTAATCTCATAATGTATCAAAGGTCACAATAGCATCCGCAAACCTGGGTATAGAGTGACTGTTAGTGCCTTTGCCCACCCCCTCTTTGCATTCGACTTCGTGAGCTGTATTGAAATCAGGTACGATATCTAACATTCACAGTTCTGATATCATGATGCTGTCATCATAGAACATATATTCACGATAGTTGGCATGAGCTTCTATTCATGCCATAGCATCCTCAAGCTGAAGCTTGCAGTTTTCGGATATAACAAACAGGATGCTACAGTAACACCCATGACTGTGTGGGAAGTAACAGGAACTGGCATTTCATAGCATAAGAGCTGGAGAAACATAAAAAGGAGAAATGTGTCAGTCAGGTTCTGCAATATAATGCTAACTTCAGGTCCCCCTCATTGAAACCAAGAAACTCAAAAGCTTCCACGCAGAAGCTGCATTGTAGGACAGGTATAGCTGATAGCTATCAGTAGAACCCACTGGGCTGCAATACACACAACAGGGTACAGTTATGGTGTCGCATGTGCTGGTGCGCATTACCATAAACTAAAGCCACAGAGGAAACCTATTGCTCTTATCTTTATTCACCCTTTCTTGTTCAGTTTTACGTTTGTCAGTGGTGGTGCAGTCCCTCTGTTGAAGAGGCCTTTTAGAATGCTGTAAGGACCACAGTGCCACTTTCCACACTCATTGTTTAGTCAATGTCTTTCTCTAGTGTGCAGTTTCTTTCTTTGTTATTCTTGGCTATTGTCTAGAAATAATAATCCTACAGTACCTCGTAAAACTTCAATCAATCTTTCTTTTCCTTTGGCAAAAAATGAACAAATATTACCATGGAATTATCGATTGACTGAAACGGTTTTACATCTCAAAGCAACACAGGGACCATGAGAGATGCCGTAGCCAGGACAATTTCGGTAAAGTCAGTGCCAAGACACTGGCACTGTATTTTCATTCCTTCACTCATTTAAGTGTCCCAAGTTCCTCTCTAGGTTGTACAGGCCTAATTACATGAAAAAATAAACAAACACCATATTTCTTCGCTTCCAGCACAATTGATCAGGTTCAGAAAAGTTAGGCAACTATGGAGAGCAGATCCACAGTGCCTTTAACATGAAACAAGCGGGAGGGGGAACAAGGAGGAAAAGGAAAGGGTTGAGGCAGAGATGGATAGATAAGTATCATTCCTCGTGGCTCTGAAAATATGCAATCACTTCATGAGAGATTGTACATGCAGCAACGTTGCACCAGTTGCACGTGAAGGCGTAATGGTAGTTTGCAGTGCTCGCCAGAGGTGCATTGCATGAAGATTGATGGAGTGCGAGTGGTGGCTGATTCACAAAAGAGGCTGCAGTCTTTTGGTGCAGTTACAATGGAGCATTGAGGCAAAAAGATGGGAGAATTCAGGTCACACGAATGTCACTACAAGCCATAGAGTTACTTTGTGGCACTGTTATGCAATGAATGAAGAAAGTGCATGATTTAAGGGGATTATGCATTACTCACATAATTCCCAAGGCACTGTCCTACAACACAGCTGACTGACCTTGGCATCAGGTTGGACAGTGACTCTAAGCTGAGGCAGGACCCTCTCCACTTCCAGCTTCCACTCGGCGCTGTCTACTGTTGACTGCAGAATGTCCTCGGGCTTGTTCAACTGAGCTGATCCACCCTGTGCAGAAAGCACAGCATGAGTAGGGCAGTTGCAAAACATTGATACAATAATATGGCGGCACAGCCTTAAGTGCATGCATGGTTCTTTGCACTGTTGGCACGAATGAAGAAGACTGGCATTAGCCAAAGTGAAGTGATACATTGCAGACCATGTGGCAACATTAGACAGGCATTGCGAATCTTGCCTACTTCAACAAGTACATCTATAAACAGCCTCAGTTTACTATACTGCCCTTCTTTATACGAGTCAGTGCAACTGCATGAATGGAATTCTAGGTGAGCTCATTCGATAACACAGTGAATGTAATGGAAACAAGCAGGAACATGTGTTTAACTATCTTGCTTATTAAAGTAATACCCTATGTATTACTCTATGCGCATGTGCTACATATAAAGCATTCATAGGGTGCAGATTTCTGCAAGAGTAACAGGGTGACTATATTATCCGGTCGTAGAAATGTGCATATCAATAAGTGTGCTTCTTAAACAATGCTTATTCAACATTCCTTGACTGGTTACTCCTACAGGCAGCACGCTGGATTTTACAACGAAGCTGTTAAGGCTGTTTTCTCCACATGAAAACCACAACGGTTCTTGAGCGGCGGTGAGGAAGTCCAACGGTGAAAGGTGTTGGCCTGGTATCAAATGCCGATCAAACAGCAGCCAGCAATGCAGAATGCGTCTAAGCCCTGAAGCGGATGTATGAACAGGGCATCGATGAAGACACACAGCCAGATACCAGCATCAATGGTGAGCTATCAGTAAGAACAGCCAGCAATGCAGCCCTACCAAGCCGTTGGAATGCACCGTCAGATGCTGGCATCGTCAGATCCAGCGTAGCATGCAGAAACATGCGTCCAATATAATGGTGAATATAGAAGTACAAAGCTCAGATATACGCATAGTGCATGGCCTACAGAGGCACCACTGATGACCCCCTAGCAGGTGCTTTTGAAAGTATGCTCGGGATGCGGTAACAGATGACAACGCTTTGCAGCAAGGATGACTGAAGCTTGTGGACGTGAGTTCTCCTTCATTCATGTACCAGGCCACTACTTCAGCAGTACAGCTGTTGAAGTAGTGGCCTTTGTCAGAATGGACATGTACACAATGCTACCGGAGTATGGGACAACCAAGTCCACATATGTACCAGGTGCGTCCCGCAAGCAAGCGTAACAAAGCCCAGTTATATGAAGTGGTGCTCGTGTTAAGTAGCCGCGTCATTCTGATGACTAATGCAATGACTAGACCGCTTTTTTTTTAAAATTCTACCCTTGCCATAATACTGCTTCTGTACCTCAATAATAGGCTCATGTTGTTGGTGTGGAATTATAGCTCAAACGACTCTCCATGGCGTGGTGCCTGGGTACATTGTAGCGATCTTAATACCAATGAACACACGTGACATCGCCAAATAAGTGTTGTCAAAGTCACCTCAAGAGGAGTACTAGCAAGCTTGTTAACGGAAATGCATATACTTGTCAAGGAAGTCACCATATGCACAGATGAATAAAAGTGAAAGTTAGCGCTGCTCCACCAATGCAATTCCACAGCATACATTGATGAATTGCCCTTCCTGCCTTAATTCTCGCAATTTGAAGTTCCCTTAGTGAGCTTGTTGGAAATGAAAAAAACTAAAACCTTACCAATTTTTGAGTATTTTTAATTTGAGTGTTGTGGAACAGAGAAGCCGAGTGATATCTTTAAAGGCGGAGCAGTGCCGGCCAACGTAAATTAGCGCTGGCAACAAGGCCGGGTGTAGTTCGTTGCAGCATAGGCATTGCACTTCTACGCCACAAAAGATAACAAGAAAAATTTCAGTAAAGTCCAAAATGTACACATACAAAGGCACTCAGCTGTGAAACAAACAAAGCACTCTGCATGCTCAGAGAGCTTCAAGGTGCAGAGACTGCACAAACATGGTCAAAATTTTCAAAGAAAATTGGACAGCAATACCATATGCAGCAGCTAACAGCAATCCTTGCCCTGAGCTACCTCTTTTCTAACACATTTCTCAAGCAACCAAGACATTGAATATGTCGTCGAGCCAAAAGAACAAAGCTGTTTAAGAAGCACTTGCTTGTAATCATTCCGATAGAACACAGTGTGATTTAAGCCTCTTACAAAAAGGGCACTTAAAGAAAGCAACAACAGTTCTGCATGAAGCAACTAGCAACAGTTCAACATGCACGAAGCCATGCATGTGGTAGATACGAAAACATGACCTGCATGATAGCTGGTGCAATGATTTAACAGGCTGCACAAAATGAACAAAATCAGTCCTTGGAAGTCTCAGCAGCTTTAGCACACAAGATGCACCCATACAGTCATGCACGCTAGCTAGAGAAACACAGTAAAGAAGTGGCAAATGGTAAAAGCGACTAGTGGCATTCAAAACCTAAGTGAAATGTATTTATTCTGCATGCTGCACTTTGGCAAAACTAAACCAAAACACAGGTCAGTCGTTATCAACTTCATTGCTTGGTTATGTAATCATGATTGAGTGCAACAAACAACAAGGTGACAAACAAAACCATGAGAACAAGAAATTTCCCATCGAACAGTGATGATCAATTGGTGCCACTGATGCAGCCTCGTGAAGAATGATTAGAGCCATGTCATGGGCAAGTTCTTTCAGGTATTTGAGCCCTTCAACGTGCAATAGTTATTCTTCTACATGCCTTGAAGCTTTGGCCATCAGGCAAATGCGACGGGTGTTGCTTATATTGCTTGAAAAACATGAATCAAACAGAGAAGCACGAGCAACGATGCAGAAAACTATGGTGGATGGCTGCCTTCTTTCCTAAGAGCAATTAGTGAGACCGCCACCAGTGGCATGTTCGTCGGTGCGCATTGCACATATAGCAAAGCCTATGAAAAGACTTGGACGAATACATTTCCGAATAATTTTTGTTTGCAGGCACACTTTTCAGCACTATGACGAGGTTGGAAGCTTCCAGTGGAAGCGAAAATCAGCAGTACACAAACCACAATGCAGGACTTTTTTTTTAGTCATGTTGAAATCTATTATTGTGCTGTTCTCATTATTTTGGCCTCTTTTTCCTTCTGTATTAGTTACACTGTCATCAAGACAGTGTAACTGTGATTGCAAATTAGCCTTGCCTTCCTAATTTGTTGACAACTTAAATGCCAGAAGTTGCAGGTGTATTCTTTATAATATTGTTATGGTGGGAAAAGAGAACAAGGTCGTAGATGGTGAATACGACGAAGTGGCAACAGCCTCTTGGTATTCTCGGCTGCTGTTTATATATGCCTTGTAAATACACCAAGTAGACAGTTTTATACCCATGACAGTTTGGTGGAGGTGCTGGGTACACGTCTTCACCACAGAGCTCCACAGTGGACGTCTCACCTGGCCTGGAACTATGCTTCCAGTGCAAGGCACCGCATCTGCAGCTGCAATGCCGACTACGAATACCAAGTACGTTGCTCTACCTCAGCTGCAAGCCCCAGACAAGTTTACCAGCCTCAATGTGTTGATGTAGGAGAATGTTTGAAGATGTATGAGCGCGTCAGCAAGGTGAGCAGGTGGGACCTGACCATAATGCTGGCCAATGTTGTGTTCTACCTCGAAGGAACACTGCAAACGTGGTTTTACACACACAAGGAAGAGCTGACCAGCTGGGACTTGTTCAAAGAAAAGTTGTCCGACGTTTTTGGCAATCTGACTGGTAGACAACTAGCCACCAAGCAACAACTCGCCACGCGTGCCCGAACTGCTACCGGGTCCTATGTCTCCTACATTCAGGATGTCCTAGCCCTCTGTCATAAAATTGACATGTCCATGCCAGATGCGGACAAGGTTGAACACATTATCAAAGGCATTGCGGACGATGCATTCAACCTTCTGGTCTTCAGAAACTTATAGACTGTGGACGCCATCATGAAGGAATGCTGCCTTTTCAAGCAGGCGAAGAGTTGCTGTATATACAATCAGTTTATATGGCTTCCAAATACTGCAGTGACCTCTTCCTGTACCGACCCCGCCGGCCAATCTAGCTCGCCACCACCCAGCCAAAACGTGACCCGAATTGTTCGCCGCGAACTCGAAGCAGCGTTCCCTGCCTCGCCTCAACAGACATCTTGGAACAACACTGCTGAGACGATATCGCTGATCCAGTCCGTGGTTCAGCAGGAAATCGCTAATATGGTCTTCCCAGTGCCTGCTCCTTGAGTTGCCCTAACACCTGCCATGCTCCTACGCCTCGGTCCTATCGCAGTCCACCTCACAGTGTCCGTTATCCCTACACTACCAGGAATCCCTTGGACTGGCGTACACCAGATAACAGGCCGATCTGTTTCTGCTGCGGCCGAATCGGACACGCTTCTCATCACTGCTAGAGCCGTTGGCCATCCCTTCCTCGAAACACCTTCCAGAATTCAAGTTCGCCCCGAAGTTCCTTACCTTGTCGTGTCTACGACGCTTCCGACGCCACTACCTCGACTTGCCGCTATGCTTGCTCGCCTTCGCCTCAACGTCACCAGCCAGGTCCGCCCCAGCTTTACCGCTCGCCGTCGCTGACCTACCCAGGACTGTCCCAGCAGGAAAATTAGGCAATGCGGCACCTCGAGGTGGAGCTGCAATGTCGGATTTGCTGCAAAATCCTCCTTTTACGTTGTTTACGAGACATAACCTTCTTGACGTCCAAGTTGATGACACACCTGTCACAGCCCTCATAGATACCAGAGCACACATATCGATTATGACCAGCCGCCTAAGCCGCCATATAAAGAAAATTGTTATGCCTGCTGTTACTCGGTTCGTACGAATCACCGACGGTAGCACGGTGACCATGGTCGGAATGTGTACTGCACGTGTGGGCATTTCCCGCTGCCATGCTGTCGACCTTTTCACTGTGCTTGACCAATGACCCCATGACCTCATCCTAGGCCTAGGCTTCCTCTATGCCCATTCATCGCTCATCGATTGTTCCTCAAGTACTGTGCGTCTTGACCTGCCTCTCCTGGACGTTCCTCCAACACCACACGAAATTAGCCTAAGACTGACTGATTTTGTTCACGTTCCACCACAGAACTTGACATACATCGAACTGTTGCCTTCTACGCCAGTTCCCGATGGTGATTACATCTCTGCTCCCATAACTGCCATTGTTCTCACCCACGGCGTTACTGTCCCGCATACAAGACTGAGGGTCACAGATAATCGCACATACCTTCCTTTGGTGAATTTCAGGCTTGCTAAGCGAATTCTGGCTAAAGATATCACCCTGGCTACAATCCCTGCTTTAGAAGTTAGTGGCGTTGCCACTTTTGCTGTTGACGCTTCCCGTGAGCCTTTCCGGTCTGCCAGATGTACTAACATCGACATTAGGAAAATGATCACCCTGAATCTCACTCCTGCAGAGACTGAACAGCTCTGCAGTCTATTGCTTTCCTACAAGGATATGTTCGACCTGAACAACCAACCTTTAGGCCAGACGTCACTTGTCAAACATCGTATACATACAGGCGATAATCCACCCATCCATTGGCGACCCTGCTGAATTTCAGCTTTGGAGCGTCACGTCATCAAAACGGAAGTAGACAAGATGCTAGCAAAGGACATCATTGAGCCATCGTCAAGTCCCTGGGCGTCCCATGTCGTGCTGGTCAAAAAGAAGGATGGCTCATGGAGATTCCACATTGATTACCGCCACCTACAATGCATCACGAAGAAGGATGTCTACTCACTACCTCATATCAATGACGCCCTCGATTGCCTATACGGGGCACAGTATTTTTCGTCCATCGACCTACGGTCTGGATATTGGCAAATCGCTGTTGATGATCTAGATCGTGAAAAGACTGCCTTTATAATGCCTCATGGTCTTTGCCACTTCAACGTTATGCCTTTTGCGCTATGCAATGCTCCGGCTACCTTTGCGCATATGATGGACTCATTACTCCAAGGGTTCAAGTGGTCGACTTGTCTCTGCTACCTAGATGACGTTATTGTGTTCTCGCCCTCATTCAGCAAACACATTAAGCACCTTTCAGCTGTACTTGCCGTTTTTCACAAAGCCGGTCTACAGCTCAACTCCAAGAAATGCAACTTTGGCCATCGTGAGATTACTGTTCTTGGGCATGTCGCCAATGCGACTGGCATCAGACTCGACCCAGAGAAAATTTGCGACGTGAGAGAGTTCCCAGTTCCAAAGTCCTCAAAAAATGTCCAAAGTTTTGTGGCCTTTGCTCTTACGTCTGCCGCTTTGTTAAAAATTTTGCCACCATAGCACGTCCTCTCACAGATCTTCCGAAGAAGAGCGTGCCATTTTCATGGGGATCCTCTCAGGCCACCGCCTTTTCTTGCCTTACCACCATGCTCACCAACCCATCGATTCTAGGACACTTCGCTACTTCAGCCCCTACAGAGGTGCGCACTGATGCCAGTGGCCACGGAATTGGTGCCATCTTGGCAAAAGTTCAACACGGCCATGAAGATGTCATCGCGTACGCTAGCCATCTTTTGTCACCTGCAGAGCGTAACCTCTCTATTACCGAGCACGAGTGTTTGGCCATTGTGCAGGCAGTGGCGAAATTCTGCCCCTATTTATACGGCAGGCCCTTTTCCATTGTAACGGACCACCACGCTCTCTGTTCGCTTTCATCCTTAAAAGATTCCACAGGGAGGCTTGGACGATAGGCTTTGCAGCTAGAAGAGTATTCCTATTAAGTGGTGTATAAATCTGGTCGCCTACACAAGGACGCAAACTGATTGTCCCGTTACCCTGTACACATGCCCGCCACTGCTTACATGGATGCTTTTGCAAGTGTTGTTTCCATTTCCCAGCTTTTGGACATGGCCAACGAGCAATGCCATGAAGCTACTTTGAGGACCCTCATTGACCGAATGGAATCTGCTTCTGCTGATCCATCGTTATGGTGGTAGGTTCTCAACGACGAGATATTGTACCGACGCAGTTTTCATACTGATGGCCCTCCCCTTCTCCTTGTCGTTCCTCAACACCTCCGCTCAACTGTGTTTCAGGAGCTTCATGACGCCCCAACTGCTGGACACCTTGGGTTTAGTCGCACTTACGACCGCGTGCGCCGCTGCTTTTACTGGCCTGGCCTCACATGCTCTGTACGGTGCTATGTAGCTGCTTGCAAGCCCTGTCAACATCGTAAAAAGCCAGCAACGCTTCCTGCCGGGTATTTACAGCTGATCGACATTCCACCTAAGCCATTCTTTCGCGTGGGTTTGGATCTCCTTGGCCCTTTCCCCGAGTCCAGCTCTGGCAACAGGTGGATCGCTGTCACTACTGATTACGCGATGTGCTATGCCATCACTCTGGCACTTCTCACAAGCTGCGCAATCAACGTCACAGGTTTCCTACTCCGGGATATCATTTTAGTACATGGCACACCGTGACAGCTCCTTACTGACCAAGGCTGCACTTTCCTCTCCAAAGTCATCGCCGATATCCTAGCACCAACTGGCTGCCTCCTATCATCCCCAGACCAACGGCCTTACTGAGCGACTTAGTCGTACCATTACTGATATGCTATCGAAATACGTTTAACCCGACTACAAGGACTGGGATGTGGCGCTCCCTTATGTCACGTTCGCCTATAATTCATCACACCACGATACTGCTGCGTATTCCCCCTTTTACTTATTCTTCAGTCGTGACCCTGTATTACCATACGACACTTCACTTCCCTTGATATAGGATTCGAGGACTGAGTACGCCCGCGATGCTATTGCCCACGCTGACCATGGCGTCAGCTTGCCCGTACTTGTCTGTTGGCATTGCAGGAATCTCAACGACACGCTTACAATTGCCGCCAACATGACACATATTTTTCACCAAACTCTCTCGTGCTACTCTGGTCCCTTTGCCGCCGAGCGGGCTCTCCGAGAAACTCCTCCCGTGCTACAAAGACCCTTACTGTGTTCTACATCAAGTGATTAATGTCACTTACGTCATAATCCCTGAGACCTCCGTCCTGCCACCCGGTTCTACATCACCTGACGTCGTACACGTCTCTTGGCTTAAGCCTTACTATGCCCTTACTGACAGCCCCATCTGAAGCACCGGGACGGTGCTTTGTCTGCCGAGGGTTGTGTTATGGTGGGAAAAGAGAACAAGGTCATCGACGGTGAAGACGACAAAATGGCAACAGCCTCTCGGGATTCTCTGCTGCTGTTTATATAGACCTTGTAAATACACCGTGTAGATAGTTTTATACCCGTGACAATATATTTGTTGTCACTAGGTGCATGAATACTTAAAACATTGACTGTAACAAACTGTTATGAAACTCCATGATGAGACTAAAGTGATAAGCACAGTTTAGGCTAGGTCGCAATACGATATAGCCTGACCGCATAACAGCTGTTGGCCATACAGCTTATCAAATTAGTATGACGCTCTCCATGAGTTACAATACGCGCTCATTACCACATACTGCAGTGATAGTATTTTGTGTTTGGACGGCTTCACCTGCCTCTTGTCTGTTTTGTCAAAAGAAGCATTATTTCCTGATGCACTTTCTCACATTTTTCGACAAGGTAACAGCAAAAAAAAAAAAAAAAATTGCCATCTCACCAAGCGGCCAGCTGAGAGTGTTCTCAGCCCATCCAGGTCCATCACTGGACCGTCGTCATCATCCTCGTCATCTGCTGCTTGTTCCTAAAGGATACAACAGGGTCAACTGGGTGGGACATTGCTTCGTGAAAAAACATGAGTGCTCAAGCAACACAATACTAAACATATGAACCAGGCTCAAGTTCTAACACTATGTATAACAATATTTATAATGATCGTGCTACCAGTAATGGCCTTACCGAGTTAAAGGACCAGAAATAATGGACCAACACCATCTTTCACAAGGAGATAGACAGAACATGATCTCCAAAAAGGTCACCGGAGTTAAGTAAACAGTGAAGCATGAGTAGAGAACAATAGAACGTGAATGCACAATTAAATCTAGATGCCAGAAAAGTGCAAGAACTAGAAACACCTTTCTTCTGTCTTCATTAGTCGCCCTTTTCACACCTCCCTATGCTGAACCAACTGGGCCAATTTACCCTCAGAATGATGCAGGTTGTCAGCAGCAAACTGAAATGTAACACGTTATTTGACTATAAAAGTGCGTGGAAGCTAACAGCTGTCAATAATAAACTTTACCATCTACAAAGTAGCAGCCAGATGCACTTGACATAAATATGTGGCAGGTAACAATTGCTTTGAAGAGCACCTATTGCAGAAGCAGATGTCCATTTTTAGCACACAAAGCAAAAGGGAAAGAGAGAGACACGCATGTACCTGCATATGCACGCACACAAACACACACACACACAGAGGTCAGCACGCACCTCCATCATCTCCTCTTCAATTTTCTCCAGGGTCACCTCAGCAGCATCATCAACCACTGCTTCTTCCTCAAGCTGTTCTTCTGGTGGTAAAAGCCTTGAACAGCAGAAACATGCATTTGTGAATTCATGAAAGTAGTGAATGAAGGTTTTGTGAATTGCATATAGTATAGTCTTCTTTTTTCTTTGCCAATATTTACTGATTATGCAACTTATTATCTCAGCTAACAACCAGTACATTTTATAAATGAAGCAGTAGTACATCAAGTACTCTAGGAACACTAATGCAGTATCTGATATTGGGTATATTGAGTTTTCTGGTAAGTTCTGGCCAATTATGGTACGCTTGAACAAAGAGAATTTAGGAAAGCATTTAGGAACATTCCAATTTGTTAGACCCAGGAAGTCTAAAAGATTGTGTTTGTTTCTGCTAAAGCGTATAGTTTAACACTTTCTTTTTTTAAAATGTCATTTGGCATTAGGTAGCATGAAGACAGAAGACAGAAACTCACTATAGCAACCTCACGTTTTCTTTTTAACAAAGAACTAAGTGCACCTGAACTCACTATAGGAACCTCACGTTTTCTTTTTAACAAAGAACTAAGTGCACCTGAACCTGACAATGTGAACACTATGAAGGGGATACTCTATCAGGAAGACCTGTCCAGAATTGGATTCAAAAATTTAATGTCAAAGACATCCCTATTCAAGACAAAGAAAGAACTTGCAGGCCCATGATGATGATGACCACAATTGAAGTAAATTCGCTTTACACAACTAGAGAGATAGCTGAGTTATTGTACATATAAAAACCTGCAGTTCCTGAGGATTTGGTAAAATCTGTTTAGATTAATTAATACATGAGTGAGAGCAAACCGCTTATCACCATACATTCCTATGTAGCCAGCTCCCCCTCAAATGCAATGAGAGAAAAGCCTTTCCTCAGGCAATTAGCGACTGAAGATGAAAAGTGTTTGCTATTACAGCAACAATCCCAGAAAGAGGAAGTGGGGCAGAATGACCCTTTAACAACTGCACGCAAAGGAGATCCTCACTACAATAAAATCTCGCTTTGCATTTGGTGGTACTGCAAGGGAACCTTTTTCTACAAACTGCTGAGCATATGGAATGTGCAGAGAGCGAGTTCAGATAAGTACTGCCCCTTACTGAATACACTCAGTGCAGCAATATAAGAGAAAATTCCAGCACTGTCAAATCGAAGGCATTTGCTTTCCATCATGACAATGTCTAGCTACGTGCCATCTCTGCCAATGCAAGAAAAATTGTTGGAGCTTGAGTGCAATGTTCTGCCTCTGCCTCAACATCTATGCTCTCCAGGCACTGTGATCTCTGACTTGAACATTGTTCAAGTCCCTGTGAAACTCACTCCACGGCAGAGAACTTCCAATGCTTGACAACATCAAGCGTGCCTCTTCAAATTTCTTTTCCAGCAAAAACATCAATAATTCTGGGGGAAAGCCAGCATGCAGCTACCAAACAGGTAACAAAGCATCAAAGACAACAGGGGTAGCTATACCATGCTGAATAAACAGTCGTCGAGCATATTTTTGCCCAGGTCAATTTTGATGCTTTCGTCAAAATGAACTTTTCATGCGACCCTCTAGTAAAGTAGAGTACATCAAATATGCTCTTAATGCACCATTCTGCTGAAGTCCAGAGCTGTAATTTATAATTTGTTTATAAAGCACAAAAAAAGATTAAGCAATGGATGGTGGCTTTATTGGTGGTAGTGTGAACTGCAGCGTGCCACGAGTCAATAACAGACGTGTGGTTGGTCAACACATAATGACTGTGCCAAAATTGACTAAACATGTGTTTCATCTCATTTTCATACAAAGCGTTGTTATGCCATATTTGTACCTGCACAGCTTCAAAAAATAAGAAGGCAACAATAAACAAGCAGTGGTGCCATTTCTCTCAGGCAACACTCTGATCAACTGTACTGAGTTGGTAATGATCAACCTTGCACTGGGCTCATTTCAGTACAGTAATTCATGTTGTGTAATCTGGACGCTAGACTACATTTCGTTGAAATTTTTCATGTGAAGTCTTTGGCTTTATTAGAATATAACATAGTCCATTTTTAGTGATAAACGCTTAACTAGGCCCAAGCAGATGACAACAAAATCTGTGGTGTCACGGTGGGCTGGTGCAGGAATTTTAAGGCGGCATCGCAACCTGTCATCGCAACCTGTCTTTTACGTTTTCTATGGCTTACCAAGCACCATCTCACAGTAAGAGTGGATTTTTTTTGTATGGTGGATGGGTTTTTTACCAAAACAGCTCATATAATTTTTCTCTTTAATGTCCCTTCAAAATAGTACATTTGATGAAAAGGCAACATGGTGCAATTGCTGTAACTCACATGCATTATAGGTGCAGCTGTATGGTTGGTGCTGTAAAGTGCAGCTCAGAACAAAAGGACAGTTTCTGCAAATAAAGAAATCAAGTACAAAGAATCCAATACACAGTGCCAAGTAAACAGTTCAGTTCTGGAATGGGTGGCGTGCTTAGAAGAGAGAAATGATGTATCAGTTGCTCAGATGTACATACGTCTGCTAAGTTCGTTTTTTTTAAATTTCGTCACAGGCCAGTGCAGGTAGCACAAGCAGTCACTGCAGGGTGTTTTAATTCCTCACGTTTTCCATGCAAAATGTTTTTTCCTGAGGGCCTTGTCAGCCAAATGGTCCAAAACGAAGATCACATGCTCTCCCCAGCCTTGCTTCAGCCGGCTTGGAGGAAAGTCAATAGTGGTACCCTATGCAAGAGACCAGAGCAAAAGAAAAATGATGCAAGCTGCTGGGAGAACAGGCTCACTCCAAATCCCTACGAACACTAAACACTTACCATGTTCCTAAGCACATCTAAGATGTTGGATATTGTGGTGTTAGGATCATCTGACTGCAAACAGACATTTTACTTTGGTTGAAAATGTGTGTAATCAACAGCAAGATCACAACAACAAAGAGGTCAATAGAACAACCTTCAGTACATGCACATAAAACAATAGAAACTTTCTTGTAGAAGAAATCATTTGTGCAGAAAAAGGTACGCTAGAGGAAGAAGGAAAGTACAGTAGACTCCCCCTAAACAGAAATTCAAGGGACAGAAAATACAGTTCTGTTTATCAGAAGTTTTGTTTACGCAATGCACGCAAAAATGGCAAAAAGTTGTTTTATTTAAAAAGCATCAAGTGTTTTAATTACACTTCAGTTACAGGCATTATTGTACCGTGCTTGGAGTATCACAGTTTCTTTCGTACAAGGTATTTGTTCATGTGCTCATGTTTTTTTACTGTTGCCATCACAATGCACAAAGGAACGCGAAAACTAGGCAGTGTGAATGCTGCACGGCAGCCGCTGATGCCACGACAGCAAAAATGACTGATACATTGGAATTTGTTGGCTATTTCGCATTCCCATTTGAAATTATTGTCAACATACTCTGGCCTGATGTGAAGTATGGCAGCCAATGAGATAGGTGCAATTTCAGTTACATTTTGGCTTAACCGGAGTTCACAAAGAGTCGTCCCACTTGAACAAAGCTCATTAACATTGTTCCTATGAATGGCCACCCAAACTTGTACCCTCATCCTGTTATTCCAGCATTTCCATTTAAGTGACTTAGGCTTAACTGGAGTCCACTGTGTTGCAGATGTTGAGGTTGTAAAAACTTGTTTTACTTGATTAGGGGTGACTTCTCAAACATTTTTTGCTATTTCCTAAAAGGGGGAAGAAGATGTTGAAAAAGTAACCACAGTATTCAAATATGTTGCACATGTGAGGAATCAACATATGAGGCCTACATTATAGGTATATAGTATTTGACGTAGTAGTTCTGCGGAAACCCGCAAGGTGGAGAGAAGTAATTCATAAAGGGAAAATCAGACATCCACCTGTTCGTAGCGACTGCTACAAAGGAAACCCACACGGGTTTTTCGAAAGAAAAGCCTCAGAGCTGAAGAAAAATTCATCCTGGTCCGGGACTCGAACCCGGGACCACCGCCTTTCCAGGGCAAGGCAAGTCAAACACTTGCCTTGGCTTCGTGTGTTGTCGACAAATTCGACTTCGCCCTGCCATCTGCTAGCCGCCTGGTTAGCTCAGATGGTAGAGCGGCTGCCCCAGAAAGGCGGTGGTCTAGAGTTCGAGTCCCGGACCAGGAAGAATTTTTCTTCAACTCTGAGGCTTTTCTTTCAAGGAACCCGTGTGGGTTTCCTTTCTAGCAATTGCTACGAACAAGTGGATGTCTGATTTTCCTTTTATCAGGTATACAGTACTTCTTTCGTGCCAATATATGGGACATTGAATGGGGGAAGCTCAGTACTAAATATACTAGCAAATGTAAACTTTGATTATAGGATAAATGCTATATAAATTATGTGACTACATAATAGCACATACTCTTTAGATCGGTTAATTTTATTACAGATCACGAAATCTGCAAGAGCACTGCATTTGCAACTGTACAAGGCATGCATAGGGTTCAGCTAAGAAAAGTGACAAGTTAAATTTCTTTATTTTTACATTTTATCTTTAGCAGCTGCACTTTACTCCTTGCTTAAGTGAGCTGTTTAAAAAGCCCTTACATATTGTGCTCTCTACTAAACAATGGCACAGCACATTTTGTCATACAAGGTTAATGCAAAAAATCCTTCAAGTAGGTGTAGTTAAGGTGACAAAAAAGTCGAGCAAGTCACCTCCTGCGGTGTTTCGAACTCAATTCCCGCCTGTTGGATAAGCCAAGCTGCCAGAGAAGAGAAGATGTAGAACTGTTCTCCTGGGTTCGTTGGCACTGCAAAATAATGTCTGAAATAAAGAAGCAAAACGAGTGTCACACCGCCACAAAAAAAAAAAAAAGAGTGAATTAAGCTCGCTTTATACGTAGCACGTAGAGCTTTAATTGATCAAATCATAAAGCTCTCAGGCTCTCAGATAATGTACATCCGTGAGCAAAAGTATACGGACCGCAGGGTCGCTGGAAAAACTGAATTTCATTGCAAGTACCATGCATAAACTGAAGTTGGCGAGCACACTGGAGAGTTCGTAGTGCCAAGTTTGGACTCCAGTCCTCAATTTCAAGTTTCATTCACCAACAGAGGAAATAATCGGCTTTATCGCGCAATCCATGGTCCGTATACTTTTGCTCACGGGTGTACGCGTTTGTTCAACCATCAAGCCTTCGCTCGGGCTTTATGCTTCTGCACTTTCAAAGGTAAACATTCTTAGGCGAACATAGTTCATTGATAGCTCTCCGTTTGACCAAGCTAAAATTTTTGTAGGCCCCTCACCTGCTAATAGGCTTGATTTTAAACTGAGTTGTAAACTCGGTGTCATAGTTGATGAGCTTCAGTTTGTCCAACAAGTCCTCCATTACAACAAAGGGAAGGTACGCCTGACCAGGCCCTACTTCGTCCATACAGGCCGGCTCCTCGCGCTTTTTGGACGACATAGTGAATCGTTAAAACGAGAGTAACTAGTAGCTGTCTCTCGGCACACGGCAAGTTGATAGAGAGAGAGAGCCACGAGAACGCCTCACATTTGAAGCCCAGCGGTGCGCAATGTGACGGATGTAAACACAATGCAGTAAAGTAATCAGTAGCTTATAATAGCCATAAAATTCCAACGCATTGCTTTGACGATGACTGTTGAAATTAGCAATAACCTACGAGAGAAATGGCGATCATTAAAAGCTAGCCGACGCATGCAGATCGGCAGAAAGTCAGTATTTGTTTATAAAAAATGTTGCCATGGCAACTGATGCGAGTTCGAAGTCGAAGTCACTCGAAGTGTCGAAGTACGCGTGATTGATAACCTTGATAACTAAGCGCGGTAGGCAAAAAAGTGTAAAGTGCACCTTTAATTATGTTCAAATGTTTAAGAAAAGGAAGGATATTTTTCTTTAGAAAAGGATAGTTTATTTTTAATAAAATAATGCAACTCACAGTGTGGTGGTGGCACCTTGGTGACAGTTGGTTTAACTGGTTTCGCTTTCGTTTCTTGACTCGCATGCCCAACGCTGCTCATTGCTCCGATTTAACGGCTAGATACACGCACAGGGCATCAATATACTGAAAAATTAAAGGGGCACTGAACCACACTTTATCGAAGTGGAGAAAGGCACTTGAAGTGAAAATAGGCTATCTCAGAAATACTTTGCCACAAAAAGTACTTCAATGCGTTCAGCAGAAGCGCAGTTATCGGCAATCAAGGCAATCAAACACGGCCTCCGCTGTGCTGCCGTTCCATGTCCCGTTCCTTCTTCAATGTCTTGTACTGTGAAGGCTACGACGCAGTGGGGCGTGCCCACAACGCTCCACCATCTAAATGTCACCGTGGCGCGTAGTTCAAATTTCATTTTGGATGTTAGCGTCAATATATGTCGGCATTGTGGGAGAATACTCACTCACACTCACTCACCATAATTTTTCCAGGCCACGCACTCACTCACGTTCATGCTCACCTCTACTCACACTCACAAGCGCCTAGTCACCTCCACTCACTCTCACTCTCACTCGAACTCGCACTCACATTCATTCACACTCACCGGCACTCACTCGCACTCGCACTCACGCCTTTGAGTGTGAGTGAGTGTGAGCGAGTGAGTGAGTGAGTGAGTGAGTGAGTGAGTGAGTGAGTGAGTGAGTGAGTGAGTGTGAGTGAGTGCACCGACCTATAGTTAGCGTAGACGCCACGACTTCCGCCTTTGGTGCCTAGGTTGCCCTCAGCGTGCCGGAGTGCGATTAGCCAGTCGACCCGTGGCAGCACCCCGCGGCGGCCTCGATATCTATGCCATGTAGCCGACCGCAGCTTGAGGTCAGCTATCGGCCAATAGCAGCCGTCTAAGGGAATGACGAAACAGTGTATCTAGAAGAGAGTGAGAGCGGGGCCTTCTGTTGAAAAGAGAGCGTTTCAGAGAAAAGTGACTTCGCGATCCGCTTGCGAGCTCCATGCACCGCGTACGACAGCAAAATTTGGCGGAGATGTTCACAGCAGCGTGTGCTACCAGCGGACTACGCTATTTCACCACGCCTGAGGGGTTGATCAGGACCCATTTAAGGGGCTGCTATGATAAAGTGAGCATGTTCCTTGGTAAAAGGTGTAAATAAAAGGCTACCAAAGACCCGTTCATATCACGCTGCTTAGTTTTGAACCACTAGCGTCTGCCGGCTACAATTCAACACACAACTAAACTATTGATTTGGGAAAAAGAGAGAGAAAACATTGAGCAAAACGAGAACAAGGTAAACAAGGCATACAAAGCAGTGTTGACTTCACTTTTGCAAGGTATCTCAGTGAGCAGAACAATAGAAACCTCTAGTTGATGATAACGCCGTTGGAGGGGGAGAAAATCCGACGATACCTAAGCACTGCTTGCAGTGTTTTCGTATTTGGCCCCCACCGAAATGCGGCCGCCTTGGCCAGGATTCAAGCCCGCGACCTCGTTCTTAGCAGCCCAACACCATTACGGTGGGTTGCATGAAAATAATCTGCCGGCTATTCGTGAGGCCACAATTTCGGTAAGGCAGGTGAGTGCGTCGTAGAGGACGAAACGAACAAGAAGGAAAAAAAGAAAGAAAAGAAAATTGGTTCTTATCCTTTGTTCTCGCGAGAAAAAAAAAGGAGAAAAAAAGAAGCACTGGCTAATGCCACAATACGACCTCGCATGGTCATGCCGCATGTTTGGACCATGCGGTATATAGAACAAGCAGGTCTATAAACAAGCATCCACTGCTTCGGAAGCTCGCGCAATCCGCAGCCGCGGTGGCTGGACCACTCGACAAGTATGATTCACATTGTATGGTATGGTGTTATTGCTAACCAAAACTATTTCATTCTTGGGCGGAAACTTCATCCAAGAAACGATACTCAACTCCCAGGCCGAAGCGAAGAAGTCACAAACATCATCAGCCTGGCTACGCCCAGTGCATGGCAAAGGCCTCTATCGTACTTCTCCAACTACCCCGGCCATGTGCTAATAGTAGCCATGCTACCCCTGCAAACTTCTTAATCTCATTCGCCCACCTAACCTTCTGCCGCTCCCTCGTGATTCCGCGACCTCGTGCTCAGCAGCCCAACACCATATCCACTAAGCAACGACGACGGGTGTAGAGCAGCTTCACATCAGAGAAAACCAGCTAACAGGCGCAGTTTCACCGAGGTGTCGAATGAGTACAGGCAATGCTAAATGAATCAGGCGAATACCATTGCCAGAAAAAGTTGTTCAGGTGTCATGCTGCGTCAGTTTTCGGCAAAGGAATTGGAATACAGGCTCCTTCAAGGGCTAGCAGGTCAGGCCCCTGTCCGGCTGCCACACGACTTCACATGAGGTTTGGCTGAGGGTACTTTGACTTGGAAACCTTTACGGCACGTAGAACGTGCAATATGCGCACATCGCCATGTGTATTGCCCGTGAACAAGGAGCTTGTGTGCAAGGCGAGCATGTTACGACCGCTCTGGAGACTCGGATTCTTTTTTTTATTATGACTACTATTTTGCCTTCTCCATAAGCCCTGGCAAACCCACATAATACTCCTGTTGATGGCAAAGCCCGCTTTACAGTATGAAACGGAGAGCTTTGTGCCGGAGGCTGCCAGAAACATTAATTTCATTTAATTTAGAAGGCCCGAAGGCATTGCGGCACCTAGGTACAATGCGAAGGATCCGCGCTCTTACTCCACGTGCACACTGTTTTCTTGTTATAAAATAATTAGTATAAAGCATATGTATAATTTTAGTTTACTTTGTTCTTATTTCTTTGATAATGAACAATTTAAAGTGTTTATTAAAATAGTATCAGAAATGCACATACGACACAGTGATTTACGCACCCGCAGCTCTGACAAGAGGCTTGTTCGTCGTTGGCGTACGAGCTATTTACTGCAATCTCTAAGGTTTACGTTGCCATCCTTGCTCAACAAATGTGAACAGAGGGACGTTGGTTACGGTACATGCAGCTGAAAACCAACGCGGGAATATTTTTAAGCTCTTGGTTAATGTTCTTATTTTATGTTGTCCTATTACCATTAGGTTGCTGATGCTAGCTTTATATATTGTGTTTGGAATGGCTTAGGGAGGTAGCGAGCATCAGCATGCTGCCGGTGGGTGGCAGGAGCCCTTAGTGTGCCGGTGTGCTTAGCAACGAGTGCGCAGGTATGGTCAGAACCCGGATCTGCTTTAGGAAGTACTCAACGTACTTGATAGGTGTATTATGTTCATTATTATTTGCGTTATTTTGTGATTTGTGTTTATGCTTAACCTTTTTTACTAAATATTTCCTGAATGTATGTATTCATTGAGTAATTGCCTCCATTGTATTTGTAATACTTATTCATTTTCAAAAGCATTATTCTTTCTGTTGACTTTCTTTATTACTGTATTGCCCTAGTGGACATTTAAACATCTCTGGTCTGTAAAACAGCTATCATGTATGAGGGTCCTCAGGTGCTTTCAAGCGGTTTGCAATCGTTTTTCGCCTGAGGGACCCCCAACTGCTGTTGGAAATAAAGAAAATAATGACGATGATGAAGGCATTACATAACAGGGGTGGGGAGGGGGGGCTGGTTCAGGAGTTAAGATCAGCTGTTTCTTTTTTAAAAAAATTAACGCATTCCTGGCGACTCAAGCCAGCAGGCCGGCGCTTTCAATCCTGATGGTGCAAGGACACCTCTGTGAACGTATGTGTCTTTCGCTGTCTTCATTGTTTCATGACCTTTCTAGCAGTGGAGGGTAGTTATCAGGCTGAGCTCCAGTTAACCTCCATCTGGCTTGCGTTAGACGCAAACCTTCTTAACATGTACCGCCTTTACTTTTAAAATTATACAATGAAGACAGCCTTCATCTTTCCCTGTGAAACAAAACAATGTGGTCAGAAAACGAAACTCAGATGCGGCTTATAACTAGCCTTTCGAAGCAACAACAAATAGAAAAGACGCAAGCACCGTTTCTAACCGAATATATTTTAACCATATTCAACAAGTATACCCAATTCATTAAGAAAAAAACACATCCGCACAGTTGACGAACTTAGGCCGAACACTATTAGCGGTTTTCTTGGTAACAGGAGTGCCAAGATAAAGTGTTTTTTTTTTCAGTCATGCCAATCGATGTTCTGATGAAAAAATGATGGTTCAATTTTGAAATTACTTCAGCTTCTAGAATTTGACGTGCCAGCTGACAAGGCTGCTGTTTAAGTATAGTGTACTTTTCTAAAAGAGGTCTGCATCCACCTGCTTGGCAGTGAGCGATTGGTCAAGCCTCCCTTTTTTGCCACGATGCAAGCACACCGCCTTCTTGCTCGCGATAACGATTGTTACATTTGTGCCTCGATGCTCGATGCATCGATGCATCGAGCGGCCGTGGCACCGATGCATCGAGCGGCCGTGGCACCGCATTCCGCGCGTCGGTGGTAAGTGTGCTAAGCCTAGGCGTGACAGCTGTGCGCATGCGTTTGTTTATAATCAGTTGTACGTTTAATACATTGAATGTGGTTAAAAAAAACACTACAGACGAATATTAAGTTACGTTTGTATAAATAAGTTACGCTTCTGCATTAGCAAAGCGATCCTTTTTACTTCAAGGGGAGGTTTGGTAGGTCAGGAAAGTTGGTAAAAGGAGAAACATAGTTCCAGCGCACATTTGAGCGCTGGAACTATGTTTCATTCCAGCGCACATAGTTCCAGCGCACATTTCAAATGTGCGCTGGAACTATGTTTCACAATGCTGATCACAACCAACTAGCCCAGCTGTCCATACTTAGCGGTAAAAGGAGAGGCAGTTGGCGACGTCACCATGGCCTTCCCGCCCTAGTTCTGTGTGGCGTCACGCATTTTGGCAGTATACGCTCGAGTCTATTTTTATGTGTGCAAGTTAAAATGACTCAGCATATTTCGAGAAGTTTTCCTGCTCCAAAACGGCTTAATTGTGATGAACACATTAAATTTGTGACGTCGCACTAACGGCGCTTAGCGGTCAGTACGAAATAAAAAAAGGGAAAAGAAAGTTCGGCATTCATTTTTCATACAGTAATCGGCATTACACAGTAAAATGTAAAAAAAAGAAAGAAAATGCACAATCACTCTCAACTGATTTGGTTTTCCTGTTACGAGTTCCTTTAGATTATGCTCGTTCAGAAGTATAGCATTGTGTGCACTTATATTGTTGTGCTCGTCTTCTTTCGTCGGTGAAACTTTACTGCAATCGTAAATTATCAGATCGCTCAACGTTACAATCTCTTATTCTACACCGTGCTTCTGGTTCACGGCCCGGCTATGCCTTCACCACACGCCGGCTCTCTTTCCTTCGTTACCGCACTTCTTGTTGAGGGAGGATCTAGAAAGCTGTAACACCACTTGCATAGAGCTGTCGTTTTCTCCGTCCGCTCTGGTGTTTCTCCGACTGGGTGACGGACACAGCGCGAGGCATCGATTTTCTGTCGGCCGCTTGACGCGCACCACAGAACGAAGTCGACGTGGAAAGACGGAGCCTGTCACGAATGCCAGGTCTGACTGGCTCTGCGAAAAGAAACTCTCGCTCAGCATGCACAATCCGGCGAGTGAAATGCTCAATGTCCTGTTCGTCTGCCAATGTTTCTTTTCAAGTACTTCTCTGGCTTGTGGGCCCTTTCATATTTCTTAACGCTGGTAATCTTCCTTCATGTTTACGTTTTTTCCTCTCTCATAGATTTCAAGTTTCGCTACACGTAGACTTTTTGAATGCTTTCTTCATCCTAGCGCCTTAAAATTCACTTCCAAATTTGACAGCGCACGTGCTGAAAGCTCAATTTGTACTGCATTTACGGGGGCTGGCACACACTTCGTTACAGACACGCGCACTTCACGCCATCCGGGCGTAAAATGTTTCGGCAGATCGTTAAGTCCTATAGATGCGAGCTGTCTGACGAGAAAACGCAAGTAAAGCGAGCACGTACAAGTAGCTCTTATTTTTCGAAAACTAACGGCTGATTAAGTTTTATGCCCACCGATTCTGTTGTGTTACTCGTCGGCTACGAATACAAGTGAACGATAGAACGATTTTCAGCGAACGCGAACAGGGAAACGAGAGTGCGAAATCGAGCAGTTTCGGAATTTCCATATTTCGGTCTTCATGTGGTGTCATTGAAGCGACGGCGTTTCATTATGGTTTGTCTTTTTACGTACATGTACCGGCTCTAATTGGCTGCTGTTTTAAGGTATCTAAAGTACGCAATGAACTAAAATATATGCCTGTCATTTGGGAACATTAAGTTAAGCGCCGGCGTCGTCTGTCCCCGTTCTGAAAAAGGGCAATGAAGCAGTAACGCGAACGAATTGGAGGTACTCGTTTTCGCTTTTACTCCGCCACGTTCGCCTGGCGTTCTTTTTGCGTTGTCATCTGCAATAACGACACGTGCCATGAAAAGGGCTCCACCGTGTTGGCGCAGTGGCTGTGACGTTGAGCTGCTCAGCGTGACGTCGCGGTTTCTCTACCGGCCGCGGAGGCTGCATTCCGACGGAGTATTCGAGAACGCACTCGTGTGCCGTGCATTGGGTGCACGGTAAAGAACGCCGGGGGGTCAGAACTGCTCCGGAGTCCCCCACTGCGGCGTGCCTCATAATCAGATGATGGTTTTGGCACGTAAATTTAGTTTAATCATGACAAGGGAGCCGGATGAGTTGGTGTAGTGTAAAAATGGTCAACTATTCTGAATGAAATTGCACGTTAAAATTTGAAACATCCCACTGCAGTGTCCCACATATCGTTGTTGTTATGCAGCTTTTTATAAAATGTCATGAAAAGGAAAACAACCAATCGCAAGCCTTTCATCGCGAAACGCGCTTGCTCCTACACGCGGGATCGCCTCCGGTGCACGAACAACTCAAAAGGTAGAAGCTTCTGGGCGGAAAACGCGCCTCGCTATTTATGACGTTTGCACCAGTCAAGCGCAAGCAGCAGTGTAAACAACAAAGTGCCGGGCTCATTTCACGCCTGGTCGAGTTTTGAAGTCGCGTTGCCTGAGAGGATGCTTGAACGCCTGCTGCTAAGTGCGCCCAACCTAAAGAGTAGTCGAGCTCCAGGGTCACGCTATAGGGGTTGGACGCATGAGCAAGAAAAAAAAAGACGAGGCACGTTCACATGTTCGTGTAGTTTCCTTTCATTCGCCAGCTTACTGCCACCGGCGTTCGTCAAAAA
The DNA here is from genome assembly GCF_038994185.2 of Dermacentor albipictus. Classification (NCBI taxonomy): domain Eukaryota; kingdom Metazoa; phylum Arthropoda; class Arachnida; order Ixodida; family Ixodidae; genus Dermacentor; species Dermacentor albipictus. The sequence goes on along the minus strand of NC_091824.1, from coordinate 158,300,657 downwards.
AAAAAGTATAAGTGTGGTGTCGCCGTCTGATTTCTAACTCGCACGTTTTAGGATAATAAAAATAAATCAAAATATAACTACAACTGCTGATTTGGGGTGTCACCAACGGCACAACAAGACTATAAGGATGGCTTCAGGATGATAAACTTGTTTTACGCGTAGTTTACGCTCTCTTTACGCATACGTCGCTACCATTACTACCTAATGTGTGTTTTTCATAGTTGTCGTAATCCAGGTTTAACAATGAGGACCTGGTTGAAATGCCTATTCACAGTTACCTAGCTCTTATGTCTTATGTTTTATAAGGTAATGTGGTTCTTAAGGCAATAGAGTGAATTTTTTATTTCTCTCGCAATAACGATTCCTTACAAAGGACTATAGACTGTCAGTCTAATGTCTGGAGACTTCTCTGTAAGACATGAGTGAGACAAATAAGTTGACTACATGAAAAAAGGTTTCATCGACTAATGTTACACTGGCGGAAAGCATTAAAATATACTTCCTATTTATCATCTGAGTTAAGAGAGAAGTTTACGATGAATGGGCTGTATAGGTAAAGAGTTCTGAAAGAAATCCCGGCCAAATACGTGTCGATGGGCCAGGCGGAATGCTATGTACACTTAAGCACGATGCAGCACGTTGCGGCATAACGAAAGCAACGTGCTGCGTCGGTCAATTAGAATCGAGACCCAAAAGTGCTCGACGGTAAAAAAAAAAGAAAGAAAAAAGAACGAATCTTTCTAGGGGTGCGATCGCGCAAACAGCTCGCTTTTCCGTTCGTTCGGTCTGGCTGCTACGTCACAAAGTGGGCCGTCCGCAAGATTTGTGAGAACGGGAGGGAGAGCACAGCCAATAAACGAGCGAGCCCAGCCCCGGAAGTTTGCGTCACCAGTTTGGGCTTCGATCGGGGACAATATATTACGTGCAGAATGTTTGTGATGCTTTAATAATTAAACACGTAATATAAGAAAAAAACACTTTCTGTTGCAACATATAATCTGCGTCGGAAATGTGATGCGAGAGAACAAAACTAATTTAAGCGGCATATATTTTGGTTTAGTCCGCTAGGTGGTATCGCACACGCCAAAACAAATTGGCAGGAGCGCGCAGTTCAATTGGCGATCATTGTTCATCGACTGCGAATCGTTATGTCGTCGCACAAAAATCTAAGACTTGACCCGCACGTGTCGCCGCACCAACGCGAACTGTTGGTCGCGTTCATAGAGGGCCATCCGTACCTTGTGCGGACATCGCGCGCGCTGACCCAAGAGCGTCCCGTCGACACAGGGCCGGTATTTTGTAGCGATGCCTTTTCCGATTCTATGCTTTTTCAGGCTTTTTGCGCTAAGCCAGTGGTCAGAGCGACGGTCTGCCCCCACTATCAACGGGATCAGGCCGCCGTGTGTGGTGGATGATAAGAATAGCATAGAATAAGGCATAAGGCATCGCTACAAAATAGCGGCCCAGGCCACTACACCGGGAATGCGGCCGCGATCCGTAAAGGCCGCCTTTATATATATATATATATATATATATATATATATATATATATATATATATATATATATATATAAATGATTTATTTATTTCGAAAATTACATACAAATACGAGCCTGCCCAAGCCAACAATGGGCTTGTGGGGCAGCGCTCGGCAGAATGGGGCAAGCCAGGGAGCGGCACAGTAAATCAGTTATGTACAAAACTCAAAAATAAAACTGCACTAGGCTTGCCGGCCGTTGTCAACGGGAAGCTCACCCAACCCTGTTGCCGGCGCATCCCGGTTATTGTTTCCGCAACTGCGCGAATGGTCTCGCTCACGGAAGCCAGCCCTATGGATACAAATTCTTCGCTGCCGATGGATCTTTGGAAGCTCCCCGTCGCGAACGGAGAGCACAAAGCACCTTGCCTTGCGTCGTGATGCCACCGGTCCGAAGGCCACCCATAACGTCTTCCAATTGCTCGCAGAACCACCGTACAGTGCTCTTCGAGAGCCTGAATTGCTCGCGGAACTCTTCCTCGGTAAGCTCGTCAAATGCGTCCCGAGAGATGCGTCGCCGAGGCTGCCCGAGAGACTCCAAAAGCGCGATAATAGGAGCTGTCATCGTGACTCGTGAGCGTCAAACCGCCGAACAATGAACGCGATTCTCTGAGCACAACGTGAAACGGCGAGCATTCTCGACAAATGAGGTCAGATCAAACAACATTAAAAAGAAGAACACTAGTTATATTTATCACAGCGCAGGCACAACATTTAATTTCACTGTGATCACAGTTGTTTTCAATAATTAACATCGCTAACGTTCTGCAGTGGCGGATCGCGCTTTAATCTAAAAAAACTGGACCCCCGGCAGGGCCAACCAAGCTCGGCGAGCGACGACATTACGAGCAGACGACAGGCGCATCGTCTGCTACTAGCGCTGCTATGGCAACGGCCATTCATTCTTCGAAACGAATGCCCTTGTCGACCGTTCCACGATAGCGGCCGATTTCACTCGGTTTTGGAATGATTGACAGGAGTGTGACGTAAGCGCATTTTGTGGTCCCGCCCCGGCGCAATGACGGCCGTGACGAAACGCGCGGGCGCCAACGAATCACGAGAGGGCAAGCGAGAGAACGGAAAAGCGAGCTGTTTGCGCGATCGCACCCTAGTTTTACTTGCCAAACCAGGATATGATTATGAAGCACGCAGCAGTGGGGGATTCCAAATTAATCTTGACCATTCGGGGTTCCTCAACGTGCACCAAACACAGGGTAGACGGATGTTTTCACATTCAAACCCCATCCGAATGCGGTCGCCGCGGCCGGCGACCGAATCCGCGACCTGGGATTACCACCGCAACACCGTCACCGCTAAGCCGCCGCTGGGGGTTAAGTGCTCGTTGGTACTCCGCCGCTGATCTCGTGCACGATCACTGGAGGCTTAGCGACGCACTATGGGCGAGCCCTTCTCCTTTCTTTGAGACACGCAGCCATTTCGCGTTCCTGAATGGCTGAGACGACTTGTAGTTATCACTGCGCAGTTTGTAGTGTCCCCCTGAGGGGAAGCAAAAAGCAAGTCTGAAGAAGTAAAACCAAGGACACCGACCAACATAGAAGTGCTAAAAAATGAAAAAATCTAAAAGACGTTTCTGCTTCGCTACGGAAGCCTTGTTCACAATGGGATGACGGAAGGTTCAAGGAAGCTTATGTATGCTTTAGAACGTGACGTGAACGTGAACGTGAATGGACGGCTCTCGTTCAGCGTGTACCGTAAGGACACGCACACTGGCCGCTACCTGAACTTTCAATCCGTTCATCCTGACGCTCACAAAAGGTCGGTTGCTGCCTCACTGCTCAACCGTACGAACCGCATTTGCACCACAGCAGAAAGCCGTTCCACTGACTTGGACCATGTGCGAGGTGATCTCTCGGCAAGCGGCTACCCCACATCCTTTTTGACTGCTGTGGAGCGCCGTCTGTCCAATCCTGCACGTCCGACCAATCCGCGACCAAGAAAGCGTGCTGCCATACCTTACGTTCCAGGGATAAGCGAAACCCTGTCTCGCGTTCTACGCAGTTATGACGTTGAGGTGGCGCACGTGCCCGTTTGTAAGCTGAGGCAAGCGCTCGTCGGCGGAAAGGACAGGCTTCCGAGAGAATCGTTTCCCGGCGTGGTATATAAGATACCCTGCGCTGATTGCGACTACGCATACATCGGTGAATCCGGCAACTTAAAACAGAGACTGAGACAGCATCAGAAAGATGTCGAAAAGAAGCGTACAGTGTCGAATGCCCTTGCCGAGCACGTGGATGCAACGGGCCATGATATCGACTGGGATCGCTCAAGAATTATCGGCCAAGAAAGAAACCAAAAATCGCGTCTGTATCTGGAGTCACTGGAGATACAAAAAACACGTCACACGCTTAATCGAAATGAGGGAACCCTCCCACCGTCATACACGCGCTGCTTACGTCACGTTCTAAAGCATACATAAGCTTCCTTGAACCTTCCGTCATCCCATTGTGAACAAGGCTTCCGTAGCGAAGCCGAAACGTCTTTTAGATTTTTTCATTTTTTAGCACTTCTATGTTGGTCGGTGTCCTTGGTTTTACTTCTTCAATGCTTCATCCCGACCAGACGGGCTTCCGTCGAACCCTCGATTTCAAAAAGCAAGTCTGTATAGCCAATTCGATTCGCTGGCCCTTCAACACAGTCTCTCTCTCAACGGCGTATTAAAAGCCATGCCCGCGTCTTTTTACGAAGTTGAAGAAGGTCGCTATATATTCGCCTAAGGTGTTGCTTTTCTCTTCAATTGTCATGACGAGAAGTTGGGAGCACCAGTAGAACGCCTCTGTTGCTGACATCACTTCAAACAATTTTTGCCCGCGTCCCCTATAATTTAGTCTGGTTCTTCTGGAAGGGTTTGCGGGCTGTTAAGAATATAGAGGGCATGAAGCAAAATCACAAGAAACTGGTAGCAGCAGCTGTAATGAAGAAACACGACCTATTTCACAATCGTATTTCACAATTTTGCTCCAGGAGATGGGTTCTCGCATTACACGTAATCTCTTTCTGCTTACCGTCACTAAATTTGTGCTCTAAGCCAAACTTTCGATTGTTTTACATGAGACTCTGAGTGACAATTAATCTGAATGACGTGCTCCCTGCTACTCTCAACTTGCCAAGATAATAACTGCACTCTCCTCCTCCGCTGCGCTTCGCGCTCGCTCTTTCATCCTGCGCAATGCTGGTTCACTCGGTTACGCCGGCGCCGACACTAGAAGAGTACGTGAAAGAGTACGTGAAAATGCCGTCATATTAGCGGTATCCCAGTGACTCTACGGTGAGAATTTTCTGTGGGAAATTCAAAGGTAGAAGTTATGCATTCATTTCTTTTTCTAGAAATAAACAATGCTTTCTTGTTAAAGAAGCGCATAAGAGATTTGAAAAAGCAACCAAGATAGTTTGGTTTGTCGTTTCTTTTTAACATCAGTTTAGAAAACTAAAATTGAATTGAGTTCTGGGGTTTTACGTACCAATTAAACCACGGTTTGACTAAGAGGCACGCCGTAATAGGGGATTTTCGTTTAATTTTGACCACCAGGGCATCTTCAAGGCGTCCCCAATGCCCGGGACACGGGCGTTATTCTATTAAGCTCCCATCGAAATGCGGCCGCCATGGCCTGAAAATAACAATAGGAACATATACATTATATTCACTTTCGTTGACTGCGTGTTAAGCACGCGACTACGTTGCTATGCGACAATATTGAGCAGTAATTAAGCAGAAAAAGCTCCAAAAAATTGCATCTCAGAAATCGACTTAGGTGGGAACTGTTTCTCAATGAAGTCTTTCTCTTTGTCGGAAAAGAGGCTGTGCTTACAACGTAGTCACTGTGCTCTGTGATAAATAATTAATACAGCACTCAGCAACATAACTGATGTCACCGACCATATTTGAAAGGTGAAAAAGTGTTAAAATATGAGGTGGTGAAAGTACGTAAATACAACTCGATAATTCCATCTTGCAGCTCTCGCAGGGAAGAAGACAACCTGTCGGCTAGAATTGGAGAAACAAAGGATGACGAAACATATTAAGCGAATAAAAAAGTATGGCTTTGAACCGAAAAGAAAAAGAGGGGTTTAGGCTGCTTCCGCCTAACTTCATCGTCAGACCGTGGCCGTAAAAACGGCAATAAATGTTTACTCTTAATCGAAAGTGATTGTATTATGCAATTAATAAGCATCTTCTGTTTCGCTACACCGCATCTCTCTACCATTTTTCGTTGTTGCAACTAATTGTTTTCTTTGTGCCGGTTTAAACGAACAAATGAAACTCTTTAAGGTGTTCATGTACCTGTACTCATTGGAAGTGGGGAAAGATAAACAAATACATATAATAAAAAATTAGTTGACGTGGGCATACTGCAAAACATTGAAATTCTAGGCGTCCTCAAATAAGGCCTCGTCATTCACGGTGGCTCTCAAATTTCCTCATCCTAGTCTTAACCCTCCGAAACTTTCTGTATATATGTTTTCATTCCTGCCCTTCTGGCTTGTACCGTTCCTGCTCCACCGTAATCACCGGAGTCCTGCTTCTTTGTCTGAAGTTATTACGACGAGAAGGCGTTTAATGATTGCAAATTCCCATTCGCCCCTTGCGCCGCACGCCTCATTGTGCCATGCTAGAGAAATCGGCATTTGAGCGGCTTAATCTCTCTCCCGTCTCGAATGGCGGCCAAGCAGGTCTTCGTATTCTTTCGCTCGGCATTAGTCGCTGCTTGTCTTTTCGCCATGCTTCACAGCGGTGCTTACTATGTATTCTCCCACCTTCGTCCCCTCCTCTCCCATCCTGCCTCCAAACAAATACACGCACTTTCCTAACATTGTTTTAAGATTTTACAGTGATTACTATACAGGAACGTCAAAGGTCGGGTTACTGTCCCAACGTCAGGCTGACGGCACTTTAGAAGTGACAACATCGTGATTTCAGCGAACTGCTTACATGGGTGAGTGGGCTCGCATATATGAAGTCACAAGTAGGAACGAGACACCTGGATCCCTGAAATAAAGCTGGAGCCAAATAAATAATAAGTGAAAACGACAACAAAGAGATCATGAGCTTCATGAAAGAAGCTCTTCGCATCCCATGGCAAATGTAGCGTCGACTCTAAAAAGTAGGTTGAATTGTGGAGTCTTACGTGCCATAACCACGATCTCTTTGTGAGGCACGCTGTAGTGGGGGGCTCCGAATTATTATTGACCCCGCGGGGTTCTTCAGCGTGCACATAAACCAAAGTGCACGATTGTATGTCGCCTCATCGAAACGCTGCCGCCGCGGCCTGGGTCGATCCCGCGACCTCGAGTTGAGCAGCGCAATGCCGTAGCCACTGAGCCACCGCCATGGGTTAAAAAAAAAGAAAGTTGCGAGGCATTGACTTGGGGCGACAATTATCTAAAGTACATAATTTACGCTTTGCTTTTCTAATCACTTTTTAGAGCAGAAATGCTTGCAAGCGTATCGCATTATTCGTGTTCATTTGAATATCAACGCATCACGAATTTATGCAGACACATCAGAAAGACGTACGGAGGGCGCCTATACGCAGTCGAATTTTCAATGATGGCAGGTATTGCAGGACTGGCATGGAACGGGGATAGGAATGCAAGCTGTGGATCGAATACATAGGGCGCATGCGTTTTAGTCACCATGCAAGATAGGAAAGAAGATGCGGAGCCATTATTGTCCGGCGCAGCGCATTTTCGCCGTTTGCAAGTGCTCGTTGGCTTTGCACCGGGCTTACTCTGCAAAGTGACCAGCTTATGTGCAAAATTTCATTATTCCTCCTCCCCCTCCCCCCCCCCCCCACCGCTAGCCCCATCCTTCGGCTTGGAGTTAGAAACATGGTACAGTGTGGCATTCATATACTTGCTGTTGCCTGAAAAACTAGGGCTAAAAATTCTTGGTTGAATTCCGACCTAGAACCAATCGTAAATTGCGCGAAATTGTTCCTCCCGACCGGCGCCTTTGAATGAGACAAGTAAACGCTAATCCACAGTTACAACGCGCGCGCGGCTGCATAGTTATGCAACACAAGCTTGAAATGCGCACGTCTGAATATTTCTGCAATGCACGTAACGTGGTATCATACATAGCACGTTATACGTTTTGGCGCTTGCGGTAAGAGCGGACGCACACGCTTGTATATATATAAAACGAAAAGACAAATGTTCAGTTTCAGTTGTAACAGCAAGGAACGACATAACGCACATACAAATCAAATACGTACATCATGCTTCACTTTTTTTCCCCCTCCTTCCAAATGGCCAGGTTCGTTCTGGCGCATCGCCAGTCATACGTATACCCGCAATATCAGCGTGTATACCTATGCCTTGGCCACATACACAGTCAAAAGGTACGGCAGTGAGGGAGTGTGCAAAGAACGAATGCTTGCTCCCGGCATCACTCCCCCCCTCCCTCCCCTCCAGGCATGAACATACGTCAGATAAGTTTTGAGCAATCGCAATGAAGCGCCGTTTGGAGGCGCATTGAGAACGTACCGGATATTTTCGTTCACACCACTCGAGTTTCTCCTTTAAGGAGCCCGGAAAATATGGACACGAGCATGGAAGCCGTAAAAAGGAAGAAAGAACAAGAAAAAAGAAAGAAGAGAAAAAGGAAAAGATAAGAGAGAATAAATATATCACGAAGGACGATGAAGACGTGTAAATGAACGTTTGAAGGTAAACACACGCAGGGCAGTCTTGTTGACGCTATAAACAGGTTAGAGGATCGTTTTGAAATGGCCATCGAGTTTGCCATGAAAAATCATGGCCTCGCTACCGGCCGTCAGAGATTCCCGCACCTCTGTGCTCAAAGCTTGGACGCAGCAAATCGCTTGCCGTAAAAACGGCTCCTTCTCGCTCTAACGCTGCTGGCCAAAAGAATTGCTCTGGCATTTGTGGCCACCCTGCCATCCCGCATATAGGTGTTTGAGAAAAGAAAGACGGTGAAGCAGACTAGCAATATTATAAACATACTAGTTTACGATACTTAATATTCAGTTGATGAGAAGTCACTTTCTTCGGTCGACTGACACATAAGCATGATACACAACATAGTGGTACATAAGTTTGTACGGGTATATAAATATAGTGCTTTCGTGATTCTTACATGATTAAAAACATATCAATGTGGCGTGCCGATAGGTAGATGTTGGAGTAATGAAGATGTCTTCACACTGATTGATTACATCGTATTCAACTATTTCAGCTACCTAACATATACGCTGAATATTAATCGCGGATATATCAGTAAAGCCTCGTCGTCATTGCAAGGTCTGTTTAATAATCTCGCTTTTTTTGCTTCTTTTTGCAAGCTTAAAGAAAGACAAAAAAGAAAACGAATATCATGCGAGAGCGCTCAATTTGTCCTGTCCTCTCAAGTATATAATGTTGAAATTATAGGTATATACAGGTAAAACATGAAACATTTGTGCAGAACATGAGGACATATTCCCTAGCATGTCACCGACTTCTTCAAGTGCTTTAGAAATGTACCCCGGAACAACAACACTTTCATGCTTTTGCGATCTTTATTTGTGAACTTTATTGTTGATCGCTCTCGTGTGATGGCTCTGCTAGCTTATGACAGCGAGTAGGCTTGAGAAACGTGAAGTCCTTGGGCTTTGATTTAGCGGGAAGGTACCGCGCGTCATCAGTTTCTTTTTTCTGTGGCGTTGTTGCAGTTGAGTCGGCTGACATGAGCGTAAGTTTCAGGTCGATAGTGATCAGCTCGAGCGTCCGAGTGGAAAACGCTGTTAAGAATTAGGGACTAGCTGCAATGCAGTTTTCCAGGCGCAAGCAAAAGCGTCAGTTCGGTCAAAAGATTTCTTGCGCTTTATAACTGTTGTTTTAAACATGACTACCTTCATTAGCAAGCTCATCGCAAAAGTGCTATGAGACTTGGCACCGACGGGATAAATGTGTCGAGAAGATGACAGATCAGGACGATGCTAAAACTTAACGCTGCTTTCGTTGAGTTGTAGTATCGTCCTTATCTATCACTTTCTGCTTGCGTTAAGTTGTAAAGCAAGTGTCGTCTCTATCCGCTACTTTCTCCACACATTTATACCGACTCCACGATATCTCGAAGGCAAGCGAAGGTTAGCATGATATTTGGCTTGTTGCATGAACGCGACCCGTTAAAGCGGTTTATTTACCGTGAATGAGAAAAAGAAAGCATATGCCACTGAGACGCTGGAACAAAACAACTATTTTTCGGCTGAGCTCATGCATGAAAGCTGTCGGTATGATGCAAGTGGTGCTGTGAGATGCATATTAAATATAAGACTGGTGGTACCATCTTCAACTACTCGCTTGTTTGATGAGTGCAATGCTTCGAGTGATGTTCCAAAATGCAGTTTCCAATTGGGCACACGCAGAATTCTCCCTCCATGGCAGAAATCCTTAAATAAAATGAAAAGCCTTCTCCCCTAGCGTCCTCTAACTGTACGTATAGAGACTGAAACGTGATCAATGACGCAGCTAATGAATAACCTGCAATTCAGCTGACTAATTGTACAACCGTGGTAAAAGACGCGAATGTGCACCACCTCCTGTGGCCTTGCACCGGCACACGACGCGTTCAGGAGTCCTTCGTCAGACGGTCTGACATCCGCAGTGACCGGCGTGCTGGCTGCAGCATGTTGGTTCAAGACGACGATTATTATAAAAGTCTTAATAGACTTCCTGCGCGATGCTCGGTTGCTTCCTTTCATATAAGCCTTTCTCTATTACTATACCTCAGGCGGCATCCCTCCTCGAATCAAAAAGAACTAGATTATGCTCGCCTATCCGCACATCGTCGTCGAAGTAGTGAGGTTTCGTGTGGCCGAATTTCGGGCTGTGTGATTAGATAACTTTAAAACAAGGCAGTTTATGAAAACTGTCGAATTTTGTGCGGTAAGAAACAATGTATAGAATAAGTTCGTTGTGCCAATATTTCAAAGGTATTAGTGATTGTGTATAGTACATTGCTCGGCTTTCACTTATTTCCCATAACGCCGTTTCCTAAGTGCATAAATACGCTTGCACATTAAAGCGGAAGCGTTGATATATATACTGAACCTGTGCCATCAGGCAACCGTTTCGCGCACGTAAATAGTTGAATGACTTCGTGCTAGCAGACTTAGTCATGCGATAGATTTGCGCTGAGCTAGTTGACAAAAGAAAAAAAAAAAGGTCTCGAGCTCGCTTCTTCCCAACGCCGCCCTGGCTTCGGGGGCCACCGAGGACCTTCTCCGTCGGCGTCGCCGTCACTGGGAAGCGGCTCTCAAAAGTTCAGAGCTGGAAGACCAGCTCTGGGCCGTCCGGCGAGCCGAAGATGGTGCCCTAGTGCAAGGACTTCGAGCCGCCACATGAATCCACAACAACCAAAACTGCCAGACCCTTCCTTTTAATAAATTTTATTTTATTCTTCTTGCAATAACGAGAACATGAGTTTGTTGTCTTTGTTCCTGCAGTGGTCTGTTGCTTTTCTTGGTTGCGTATAAGCTAGTCGACTGGTCGAGCAGGGGGCTATATAGGCAACATTGTTTTTGTAATCGCTTGGAATTTGGAACTTCTTAGTTTTTGTATGTGTGGACGGTGGTACAGACAAATTGAACCAAATGTGCCTATATTTTTTTTTCTTCCAGATGTCGCCTCATTTCATCTAAAGCTGCTGATGCCTCTGCTATTGTTGCGTGTGAGAACCGAGTCATGCCATCACTTGCAGAGGAGATTAGCAGGATTACCGAGAGGATTAGGAGGAGCAAGAGACGAGCGTTGCCAGCTGACGCGTAACTCGTATTCCCAATCGTGATCGCCTGCACCACTCACCGTCTCGCTGTGACCGTGCGCTGTGCGCGTATATAAGGCGCTCAGTAGAACGTCGTTCCTGTCGTCAAATGATATAACTTCGCATACCTGACATTTTTTTGTTGTCCAGGAGAGCCTCGTGTCTTAACGAGGCACAACGCTCGTGAGATGGCTTCAGCGGACAACGACTCTAGTCTCCAGCGAGCGCGCTTGAATGACACGCACCTTCCTCCGCATCATACGCTTTCTCTCTCCCGTGATATACCGCAGGTGGCGATTCGCAGCGGCCGCACTTCTGAACGCTCATGTCGTCTGGCCCCGCGATGAATGCGATCCCCTCCACATTTGCCTTTGCTACTTAGAGGGCACACTCTTTACAGGCGCACGACACTTGGCTGCCGAAGGCACGCCGCCTCACAGCTGCCGCTGCGATGCAGCCAGCTCGCCTCCTCGCATAACAACACACGTGCGCGGGCGCGCCCGGCATCCATTTATATTTCTGTCTCGACGCTGTCTCGCCGGCGAAATCGATTGGGCCGCCACCGGCGGAGCTCCAAAGCTGCACGACTCGTAGATCCATCCTCTACGAAACAAGAATGCTTCGCATTACGTAGAGGTCAACTACGGCGGAGCCTGCCACGAATTTGGAGGGCGTACTTCTTGGCGAGTTACTCCGCTTTTTCCGTATGAGGAATGCGCGTTCCTACCCTTCTTCGTGGGCCGATCCTGGAGATAGTGCAATATCTCCAGAATCGTTTAGATTTCAGGACCTTTAGACTTCATTAGGTCTAAATATAAATGCCACTGAGTGTGGGAAACAGGGGATGTGTCTCAGGGTATGCGGCCCTGGGTATGTGCCCCTAGGACCACTGGATATCTGCCCCTGGATATGTGTCGCTGGGTTTAATAAGATTGTGGCAGTGGGTATGTGCTCCTGGGGCCACTGACTATGCGATGAATATGACGGGGGTGATTAGGATGATGAAATCTGATGACAAAACATTATGAAGGCGGTTCGAACTGTAGTTGAAGTCGATCAAACGTGTTCGCTCCAGCGTGGCTCTTCCAATAAATTATATGGTTCACACACCCCGTTCTCAACCCTAACTCGCTCAGGAAGACTTTGTCTTTCATCGACGTCGACAAGAGGTTCGCTTTAAAAATAAATAAATTCTGGAGTTTTATTTCCAGTTTATAGTTTGTATTTGCGCACCAATTGCCCATTATCATGATTTGCGAGTCCAACCTGTCAGCTCCCATCAGACTGTCCGGGTATGAGTGCTTTATGTCCTCTACGCACGGAGAGTGCAGCAAGGTTGTTGTGTTTATACGCCGTGACTTGACGTACGTACATCACCCAGTGCCTCCTGACGAAGCAAATCAATACGTTTGCTTAATTCTTGGAGCCTATTTATCTCCAACATGCCGTCTAGATTGTGAGCGCTTACGGGGAATTTGGACATCAACTCCACAGCCGTGGGTGCTCACTGGTGACTTTAACGCCCACCATTACCTATGGGGAAGCTCCAAAGTGAACTCCAGGGGCAGAACCTTGGTGTCCTTTGCCCATGAAATCGAATTTTGCCTGTCAAACGATGAAACCCCTACTTATCTGCGTGTATCGGCGCATAGTAGCTGCTTGTACCTTACCTTCGTTTCACGTTCGCTTTCGAGAAGAGTGCACTGGTTTTAGGATTTAGAAACACGATCAAATGCTTTTGAGTAGTGAAGAAAGATGCAATCAGTTTGATGGTTATTATCCATGTTGAAGTGCAAGTCAGTGGCGAATTCCAGTAACTGTGTATCGTACAAAAAAGATTTTCGGAAACCATGCTGATTATTAAAAAAGAATTTATTAAACTCGAGGTGGTTATAAATATTCGACGCAATAGTATGCCCAAGCATTTTGCAACATATGCAAGTGAGCGAGATAGGGTGGTAGTTCTCCGCCATATTTCTGTTACCACTTTTAAACACTAGAATTACTTTTCCAACTTTCCAATCAAGTGGAAGATGGCCTGTTGATAAAGATTGTGAAATAAATGTGATATAATACTTTGCTAGAGATAGAGATTGTATTCTTCAAGATTTTAGAACATATGTTATCGGGACCACCAGAGGAAGATACCTTAAGGTTAGTAATGAGGCATGCGATTCCTTGAATTGTGATGGCAATGGGCTCCATGTATCGAAATTCATGATCAGGAATAATGGACATTTTGGAATGATCTTCAAAAGTAAACACAGATGAAAAGAACCTATTGAATTCATATGCGCTCTCTTGATCTGACAGCTCGATTTGGTCATCTTTTTGTAGCGATGTGTGATGGATAGTGCTGTCTGGAGCAATGGTTCGCCAAAACTTTCTAGGATCAGAAGCTAGTAATGAAGGTAGGCCGCCGGAGTAGTACTTGTCTTTAGCCGAGGTTACTTCAGCACAGTACTTCTTTAAACACTTTTTATATTCAGCCCATAAATTAGAATCACGCGATTTCTTAGCACGTTTGTAAAAGTGTTTTTTTCTGTTACGTAGACTACGAATATATTTATTAAACCAAGGCTTAGATTTATCATTCGTTATTGTGACCAGAGGAACGTACTTGACAATTAAAGCGGAAATGGCGTTTTTAAAAAGTACCCAGTTATCATCAATGTTACGATTTTGGAAGGAAGGCGAGAAGGTTTCATTAAAGAACGCATCCAGGTCAGTATTCATTTTAGCATAGTTAGCCTTATTTTAATGGCGAATCTGTTTAACCATGACTCCCGTAAATGTTAAAGGCACGTTAATTTGTAACTGAAGCAGTTTATGGTCACTAAAACCATCTAGACAAGAAATTGTACCGACTGTTTCAGGAGCGTTAGTGAAAATCAGATCTAGAACATTAGTTCCTCGAGTGGACTCTTTGACAACTTGAAATAAGTTGAAATCTAAGGTTATGTTAATGAATTCAGCCGACTTGTGACAAGGGGATGACAGCTGCGGCCAATCAATGTTCGGAAAGTTAAAGTCGCCGAATATGTAGATATTCTCAGCGGAATATTGTTTTGTTGTATTGTTAATACTGTAACGTAATTCTTCTACAAACGATTGGTCATAATCAGGAGGACGATAGCAAGGACCAATTAATAATTTGACAGATAAGGATGAGCATGCAACCCAGATAATTTCAAGGGCTGAGTTAGTGTCTATGATATGCGATGAACTATTTCGATTAACAGCTACTAAGACGCCACCTCCTCTTTTTTAGGTGCGGTCATGCCTATATACGTTGTACACAGGGCAATCATGAAAAATTTCGTTATTGGTTATTTCGGGTCGTAGCCAAGTCTTTGTCAAAACGATAATGTCTGAATGACTGTCTTCGATAAAAGAACACACCAGATCGCGCTTTGGGAGTAGGCTTCGAATGTTAGTGAAAGATAAGGATATCGACTGTACTGATGAAATTGATTGGGTTATTTGGGGCACGTCTCTACAAGTACCATTTTCTAGCCATCTTTGAGATGAAATGACCTTGTCAGTTGCGTGATCATATCTGTAAATATTATTGTCAATACGTAGCTTGTCTATTGACAGCTTGAATGTTTTGTTTTGCATTTTGGCAAATTCCACCAACTCCCTCCTGGCAAGCCGCGTAGATGGCGAAAAGTATTCTCGAATCGAGAATTCCGATCCCTTAAGTATGTGCGCAGGTGATAGGATGACCTGTTTATCTTTAAAGAAGCTTAGCTTTGCTATTATTGGTCTGCGTTTGTCCTCGGCGAACTTACTTAATTTGTAGTATATTGGCCGTACTTTTGCGTTCAGCAAAGAAAGCACGGTGAAAATATTAACCTTGGCAAAAATTTTGCGTAGAAAGTGGGCGTCTCGGGTAGCACATATATGACACGGGTGTGAGGTTACGCGTATCTTGAATACTCAACGACGTATTTGGTAATATACTGCCGTCATCACTATTGTTTTATTATCCATGCACGGTGGTGATGCTTGTTCAATTTATGGGGTTTTACATCCTAAAGCTACAATCTCACTGTGACAGACGCCATACTCATGGGACTCCCGATTGGTAATGATTAGCTGGCCTCCTTTTACTTGCGCCCAAAGCCCAGTGCACATGCGTTTTGTGCATTCCGCCCCCATCGGAATACAGTCGTCGTGGCTGGGAATTTAACACGCAACTTACTGCCCAGCCTCAAAGCACCATATATCCACTGAGACACCGTGGCGACTGTTCACACATCATGGAAAGCACAGCTGCAACATCAACAATTCTTCGAGTTTGCGTATAGATTCGTTGGGAAGGCGCATGGGCGGAAGTTTTTATTGTCCCCTTTCATTTTGTCACTGTTTGTGATGTGTTAGATTTAGGAGTTCCAAAGTATACAAAAAGTGGATGTCTGTGAAGTGTGGCAAGCCGGTCACGTGGTAGAAGAGTGTACACACGCACACACACACACACACACACACACACACACACACACATATATATATATATATATATATATATATGTGTGTGTGTGTGTGTGTGTGTGTGTGTGCGTGTGCGTGTGCCTGTGCGGACCACAGGCATGCAGACTACTGCAAGCCTGTGGTTTTACCGTTCATCCTTTAGGTCTGACGGTTTTTTACGGACGCTGATATCAGTCTTCGACAACACTCACACCTTAGACTAATTCATTATTCGCTGCTGCAGGGGCGGCGATCTAGTTCAATACAGGTTCTCCATTGACCAGAAGTCGCGCGCGAGACCGAGCAAAATAACGAAAGCAAAATCGTTCCCGGGGTCAGCGAATCCAAAAGAGAAAGCACTGAAGGGATGCCAAGCTGGCGCTCCTGATATCACTTATCACTAGAAGAAGGAAAGATAAAAAGAAAGAGAAAAAAGAAAGAGAGAGAAGGAAATCGTTTCAAGCAGGCTCCAAGCAAGCTGGTTCAATGGACAGCTTCTGGAACAGGCACACTACGCTAAGATAACGGAACCCTAACGGAGCCGGCGGGCGCACCGCGATAACACACGCCCTGCGAGAGAATTCAGCCGAGCGTGGCACATCAAGGCATCTGGAAGGCGTACACGTTGTGCAGTTGTACAAAATGAATAGGAGAGGCACACTTTTCTCTTCTGGCATTTAGCGGCATTTATGAAAGTCAAGAACTCATACTGGTCACTAACCCGGCCTTGCAGCTTCCACTGGATTATCTTTCCATTGCTTATCAGACGCTTGCTGACGAATGCGCTGGAGTTTTGATTACTTGTGGATGCCACACAGGCAAGTCAAGATTAGATGCCGAGTGCCATTGTGGCTCATTGCGGCTCCCTTCTATACGTGCTGATGTCTTCTGTAAAAGTCGTGGCTCTGTTGAGCTGATCTTGCAGAAAAGCATGCGAAAAGAAAATTATTTTATTGTGCCTACCAGCGTCATGAATCCCCTGAGAATTCGACCGCCGAAACGAGGTCCTTGCGCATAGAATAGTGGAAAGATAACATTCGTGGCCTGAACAGCCTGAAAGATATAAACCACTTCTTTCTATTAATCTTTTGACGACGGTATAGAGTCGAGCATCTGCCCCGCTCTTGCGATATTTGCTGAAGAAAATGTAACTCGTCGAATTTTGAAAACTGAATGACAGAAAGAAATAAAGGCATCAACAGACTAGCTCATAACTTATAACAGCGCCACAATCATACACACGCACTTATAGTAAAAAAGAAAGCTTTGAAAAAACCTTCAATTTTTCATTAAAACTTTACTTACGCATAGGGATACGTGGTGCCGAGTATTAACTTTTCTTCTGTATACGTACACAGTTGCTCAAACCAAGTGCGGTTGAAATAATCTCGTAAAAATTGCATCAGGATTCTTTGGAGCTGACAGTAAGCTTCTTATTTTTTAATTAGAATACCTGCATTTCGCCTACCCAGGCATTACTGTAAAGGAGTTGGTAGTGGGTTCCGTTGATTACATAAGAAGAGACACGAAGTATGCACCACATACATGAAAGAAAAAAAAAGAATATACGATTGGCACAGTCGGAGTAATCAGCATGTCAAAGAAAACGCGGAAACCACAATTCAGCGATGGGTAATAACAAGAGAATGTGATACCTACTCTATAGGTACCTAAGCAAACAAAATTAGAGCACAATGAGGGCACCAGTCCTCTGCTAAGACAAAACGCAACGTACACTGACTATGGCATGTCAAAATGCGTTGATAACCTTTGCGCAGAAAGCAGATGAAGAAAGAAATATGTATAGGCTAAAATGAAACCTACAAATGGCGAAGCAGAAGATCCGAAAACGTGTTGTCTGATACTGCCTGCACGAGGTCGATGGGCAGCGAATTCCACAGTGCAATAGTGAGCGGGAAAAAAGATTACTGGTTTGTATGTAAAAAACTTAATTGCATATATATATATATATATATATATATATATATATATATATATATATATGTATAAACGAGAAGAAAGGGGGTTAACCGAGGGACCCGATAATTATTAGTCATATAATGAGAAGCCAACAAACACTGACACCAAGTACAACATAGGGGAAATTGCATGTGCTTAATAAATGAAATAAAGTAAGGATAAATTAGGTCTGTGAGTGGGGGCGCTGGCTAACACTCCCAGGGTTCTACTAGTACACATAAATACCCAAGAAAGTGGATGGGGAAACGCCGCCGCGGTGGCTCAATTGGTAGAGCATCGCACGCGACATGCGAAGGTTGTGGGTTCGGTTCCCACCTGCGGCAAGTTGTTTTTTCATCCACTTTAATTTCCATTAATTTATCCTTACTTTATTTCATTTATTAAGCACATGCAATTTCCCCTATGTTGTACTTGGTGTCAGTGTTTGTTGGCTTCTCATTATATGACTAATAATTATCGGGTCCCTCGGTTAACCCCCTTTCTTCTCGTTTATTACATAACGAGGGTCTCGAATCCGGCAACATTGATGCCTTCAGGTAGCACATGTGGGTTTATTGACCAGTTGCCTTCACCCGAAAAGATCACGTTCTCGTGACGCCTGCGGCAAAAAAGACGTTCCACGTCCGCCGCCAAGGTCTGTGAGTGGGGGCGCTGGCTAACACTCCCAGGGTTCTACTAGTACACATAAATACCCAAGAAAGTGGATGGGGAAACGCCGCCGTGGTAGCTCAATTGGTAGAGCATCGCACGCGACATGCGAAGGTTGTGGGTTCGGTTCCCACCTGCGGCAAGTTGTTTTTTCATCCACTTTAATTTCCATTAATTTATCCTTACTTTATTTCATTTATTAAGCACATGCAATTTCCCCTATGTTGTACTTGGTGTCAGTGTTTGTTGGCTTCTCATTATATGACTAATAATTATCGGGTCCCTCGGTTAACCCCCTTTCTTCTCGTTTATTACATAACGAGGGTCTCGAATCCGGCAACATCGATGCCGTCAGGTAGCACATGTGGGTTTATTGACCAGTTGCCTTCACCCGAAAAGATCACGTTCTCGTGACGCCTGCGGCAAAAAAGACGTTCCACGTCCGCCGCCAAGGTCTGTGAGTGGGGGCGCTGGCTAACACTCCCAGGGTTCTACTAGTACACATAAATACCCAAGAAAGTGGATGGGGAAACGCCGCCGCGGTAGCTCAATTGGTAGAGCATCGCACGCGACATGCGAAGGTTGTGGGTTCGGTTCCCACCTGCGGCAAGTTGTTTTTTCATCCACTTTAATTTCCATTAATTTATCCTTACTTTATTTCATTTATTAAGCACATGCAATTTCCCCTATGTTGTACTTGGTGTCAGTGTTTGTTGGCTTCTCATTATATGACTAATAATTATCGGGTCCCTCGGTTAACCCCCTTTCTTCTCGTTTATTACATAACGAGGGTCTCGAATCCGGCAACATTGATGCCTTCAGGTAGCACATGTGGGTTTATTGACCAGTTGCCTTCACCCGAAAAGATCACGTTCTCGTGACGCCTGCGGCAAAAAAGACGTTCCACGTCCGCCGCCAAGGTCTGTGAGTGGGGGCGCTGGCTAACACTCCCAGGGTTCTACTAGGACACATAAATACCCAAGAAAGTGGATGGGGAAACGCCGCCGCGGTAGCTCAATTGGTAGAGCATCGCACGCGACATGCGAAGGTTGTGGGTTCGGTTCCCACCTGCGGCAAGTTGTTTTTTCATCCACTTTAATTTCCATTAATTTATCCTTACTTTATTTCATTTATTAAGCACATGCAATTTCCCCTATGTTGTACTTGGTGTCAGTGTTTGTTGGCTTCTCATTATATGACTAATAATTATCGGGTCCCTCGGTTAACCCCCTTTCTTCTCGTTTATTACATAACGAGGGTCTCGAATCCGGCAACATTGATGCCTTCAGGTAGCAGATGTGGGTTTATTGACCAGTTGCCTTCACCCGAAAAGATCACGTTCTCGTGACGCCTGCGGCAAAAAAGACGTTCCACGTCCGCCGCCAAGGTCTGTGAGTGGGGGCGCTGGCTAACACTCCCAGGGTTCTACTAGTACACATAAATACCCAAGAAAGTGGATGGGGAAACGCCGCCGCGGTAGCTCAATTGGTAGAGCATCGCACGCGACATGCGAAGGTTGTGGGTTCGGTTCCCACCTGCGGCAAGTTGTTTTTTCATCCACTTTAATTTCCATTAATTTATCCTTACTTTATTTCATTTATTAAGCACATGCGATTTCCCCTATGTTGTACTTGGTGTCAGTGTTTGTTGGCTTCTCATTATATGACTATATATATATATATATATATATATATATATATATATATGTGTGTGTGTGTGTGTGTGTGTGTGCGTGCGTGCGTCTGTGCGTGTGCGCGCGCGCCCAGAGGTAGGAAGGGGAGAATACATTCCACGTACATTCACCTGTCCGGAAATTTTGTTCATGTCGAAATGTAAGTCTAACGCGAATTCTAGCAGTTGGGTTTCGCAAGAAAATCCTTTTCGGAAACCACGCTGTTTCGGGTAAACAAAGTTACATTCAATATGAGAATATATGTGGGATGCGATAATGTGTTCTAACATTTTTCAGCAAATGTACGTTAGTGATATAGGACGTTAATTTTCCCTAGGACTCTTGTTACCTTTCTTTAAGACAGGCAGTTCTTCTGTTATCTTCCAGTCTGTAGGAAGCGTACCAGTTGCAAATGATTGGTTACATAGTTGTAGCAGAATATTGCACGATATTAGTATTGTGTTTTTTAGTATTTTAGAATTTATACAATCTATGCCAGAGGGTGAAGACATGTTAAGGTTATCTGTAAGGTCGACTACATCTTTTAAAGTGATAGTGATGGGAGCCATGTACTGAAAATCGAAATATAGGGTACAAAATGTGTGTTAGAACTATCTTCTCTTGTATGTAAAAATGAGTTGAATGTTGTCGTACATTGACGGTCAGGAATAGATGAGCTGTTTTTACCCTACAATGAAATATTACTGCACCGATTACTAGGGTTAACTATGTTCCAGAATTTTCTTGGATTACTTGTGAGGATTCCTGGTAGATCTCTTGAGAAATATTTATCCTTGGCGACCAATAAAGCTGTGCAGTACTCTTTTAGATAGTTTTTGTATTTAGCCCAAGCCAATGTTGTTTGTACGCGTTTCGCGTTTTCATACAGGCATTTTTTTTGTTTCTCATTCTGTAAATAGTTTTAGTAAACCATGGATTGGAATGATCGTTTGTAATAGCAACGAGAGGGATGTGCTTTTCAATTAATGCAGACAACTTATATCTGAATAGAACCCAATTTTCATTGACAGATCTGCTGTAGAAGGATGGCTCCAGTACATCAATAAAAAAGTTGTCTAGTTCTGAGTTAATATGATAATATAATGAACTTTATTGTAGTCTCTAATTTGCTTTGTTGTGAAACCGGTGGACCCGCACGGAATATCGATGGTCACTTAAGTAGCTGGTTATCACTGAATCAATCTAAGTCAGTTATGTGTGTGATAGTTTCTGGAGCTGCTGTTAAAATGAGATCCAGAAGATTGGAATTAGGAGCCTGTTGATTAACTACTTGAAATAGGTTAAAATCTTATGTTAAGGTAATAGAGCTTGTGCACATATCATAGGATGAGGATAAATTAAACCAGTGAATGAAAGGAAGATTTAAATCTCCGAATAGATACATTATATCTGCCTGATACGGACCAATTACCTCATTAATGCTGTCATGTAAGCGGTTAGGAAGGAAAAATCAGAATCCTGCGCACAGTAACAGTTACCGAGCAGTACATTCACGGTTGATACAGAGCAGGCAACGCAAATGATATCGAGGTTAGTATGGGTTTTAACAACAAAATATATGATATTCCTTTTCATCCCTGTCATGACACCCCCCCCCCCCCCTTTTCTTATCACGGTCGCGCCTCTATATGTTGTAAGTTGTGTTACCGGGGAAAATTTCGTTGTCAGTTATTCCAGGGTTTAACCAGGTTTCAGTAAAAGCAAGCGCATGCGAATTGCAGCCGTCAAGAAAAGAAGAAACAAGATCGCGCTTTGACGTTATACTACGAATGCTAGCAAACGGTAATGTTAAGGATGGGGAAGTAAGCGTTAGATTCGGTTTATGATTGTGCACATGCGTATTGTGTCGGAGCTACCTATGGACCATGACAAGTGCATCAGTTGCGACATCGTAGGTGTGCGTCCCAGAGTCTATGCGCATTCGGTCTACACGCAACTTAAACGCCTTGTTTTTATTCTTAGCAAAACTAATTTCCGCCTCGCTTGTCGCGTTGAGGGCGAAAACTCATCGCGGATTGAAAACGTTGATCCCTTAAGTTTAGACGCTGAAGCCAAGATACGCTCTTTGTCTTTGAAGAAAGTGACCTTTGCTATGATTGGCCCGCGCTTTTCTTGCGAATGTTTGCCCAAACGGTGCACGCGCTCGAATTGTGGACCTGCAACGCCAAGTTTTTCTGAGCAAAACTTGATAATTTCTTGCTCAGACACAGCCCAAGCTTCTTTAGGATCATCATCTATTTCAAAAAGACAAGTGATTCGAGCGGCGCAGTCTCTTTTCAGAGTCGTTACATTTTGAAGATATTGCTGCCAGTTGCTCGGAAACATTGCTCATAGCCTCAGGATTTGTCCCAGCTTTGGCTGTGCGATGAGAAGAAATGGCGGATTCTAATTTTATGATTTTCGCACCGAGCATCTTGACTTCGTTTTCTGCTGCCTCCTGCTTTTGTTTCGTGTCTTTGAGCTCTGAGATAAAAGCAGCGTTATCATTTTCAAGCTTTCGAATGGATTCTAGAGCCTGGGCAAAGCATCAGCTTTAATTTTGGACATTCGACCAGGGTTTGGTTCAACGTCTCCAGAAACTATGAGCAGAAGGGGAGATAAAGCACTGTGAATGTTGGAATGCAACAGCAAGAACCGCTTAAACAAGTCATGAAGCTCTACAGGGCACGACTCCACACATAAGCAGTAGTTACTGCTCTTAACACACGCCGCATTATTCAGGTAACTGACCTGTAACATGAACCAGCGTGAGCGTGTCATTCTCGATGCGATGTCGTGCCTAAGGTATGCTGTCGATGGCTGGATTTTGCGGCTTCCACATGCTGTTTTGAGGGTAGTCGTCGCACATCCGGGTTGCCAGTTGGTGAAGCAAGCTTTGTTCAGAACCGGCTTCCAGCGCTGTGATGCGCACAGTGCTAGCAGTAACTTGGCACCAGAGTGCTGGCTTGGATGAACAAGACATCAACAGACCGTCCAAGAGATAGTGCCCTGTAACATGAACCAGCGCGAGCGTGCCATTCCCGATGCGATGTCGTGCCCCTTCGATGACTTGCTTGTATAAGCACAAAAAAAAAAAAATTGCGCGGGGAACGCGTTTGCGAGTAAACCAGATGTGTTTAGATTTGCTAATATTTAAGGGCATCTTACATTTTTGTGACCCGGAGAAAATTAAGTCCAAATCGTTTTGTAAAGCTTAGTGGGTCGAGTGATCAGCGCACTCTCTATATAAAGCACAATCGTGCGCGTAAATCTTAATTTTGTATGTGGTACCGGTACCTATGCCATTAAATAAATTAAAAACAAAAGAGGACCAAGGGTGGATCCCTGTGGTAGTCCAACGTTAACGGGCGCCAAGGATGATACACCATTTATTATTACTTTTAGGGCGCGACCAGTTAAATAGCTGCGAAGTCAATCAAAAATGCTATCGGGCAAACGAAGCAAAAACAGTTTATAAAGAAGGTCGCAAGGTGCTTTGTGGAAGGTTTTTGGAAGCCAAGTAGTGAACAGTCGATCTGTAAGCCCTTGTCAAATAAACTGAATACGTCATGTGTAAATTCGGTGAACTGGAGGTACGCAGAAATGATGGAGCGAAAACCGTGCTGAAAATTAAGGAAAGCTTACTCTGAAGGTGAGAAAGATATTTATGTATAGAACATGTTCAAACGTCTTGCAAAAAACACTAGTTAGGGAAATTGGCCTGTAGTTAAAAACTTTGTCTCCCAGCCCTGATTTGTGAATAGGGACAACGTTACCAGTTTTACAGTCCTGAGGCTGCTGACAGTCATTCAGAAATTTTATGAATAATAATGTTAAGTATTTATAAAAGATGCCAGCTTTCAGATTTAAGATTTAAGGATAGTTTGAAATACCGCAAAGGTCAGGTACAGAGTTCGTTTTAAGTTTCGTGAGAACGTTCATAATGCCGTAGCCGTCGACAGTAACGCTTGGCATGGGATTGAGCATGCTTAAACTACCTAGGCAGACTGGGAAGTATGACTGAACGTAGAACTCAATCCCGAGTGAGCGTAGTGACCGAAAGTATAATGACTGAGCATAGAGCAGCACAGTCAGGCCTCACTGACACAGCCGTCAAATGTTCTGTCGCTTCACCGTCACGACACGGGTTTTCGTCAGGGGAGAGGGTTTCTGAGTCGTTTTCTCCTCAAAAACTGGTTGCCGGCGACGTATACAGCGATGCTCCACGTTTCCGTCGTCAGCACGGTGACGGAGCCCCGTCCCTACAAAATGAATCAATCAGAAATTACGAAGCCGCCACTATATGCAGCCATTTCACGAAGCTGAAGCGCACAAAAGCAGCGGCTGCTGCTTTGTTTACACCTGCGTTTCACGTGTGGCACATCGAATACCGACCTCTGAATTTCGGTGGTGCTCAAATGTGCGACATGGACCACTCCAAAGGACGTTTCAACGCCGAATTGTTGGAGTCAGTCAGGCCTTTAGAGGTTACCGTATGATAACAGACATGTATGCTGCTGTCGACGTCACCATCACCGTCGCCAATTGGTACACTGTAATCCGTCACGCCTGCTGTACGTTTTTTTTTGACGTGATGGTGACGAGACACAATGTTTACCGGCTGTGTAAATGAGACCCGCAGTTAGCATATTTGTCTTTGTGAACGTCTGTCTGATTTCGTGTGTGCACTGTGTGGGGATTTGGGGAATTCGACGCGCCATGGCGCGGCCGCATTTCACCCATGTCTGCAATCCAAAAAGCCATGTCGTTCTTGCTCCGAACCAGTTTTAGCGGTGGCGCTCCACTTGCCATGGTTCGTGGGTGAGGGCGGAGCTAGTGACGTCACGGGAGTGGCCCTGGTGGCTACTGCCGTGACGGTACGGGCTCTCTTCTCTTCTTGGGACAGCACCCGGTACGTACGATGCTCTCTCTCATCCGCCGACACCTTTGTGACTAGGATTGAGCTCACGCACGGCGCCTTTGCCCGTGCGGGGAGCGCGTACCTCGTGTTGTTTCCTATCCCGACGCTAAGCCTAAGAACGGGTGCCTAGTGCTCGCGCGAGGTCGTACCACGCCGAGCCGCACTCATCGAAGGCCCAAGCCGAAGGAGATTGCCCGAGCTCTCGCGATTTGGCCCATTGGTTATCGCCAGAGCAAGTAGCATAGCCGCCGGGACTTTTCCTAGCGGCGCGTCCCAGCTTGAGCCTGTGCTCTCGCAGCGACGTGCTACAGGCGCCCTTAGCTGTATTTTTCGCCCTTGGTGCGGGACCCCTTTGGTTCCCCGCCGTCCCGGGACCGGGCGTTTGTGCAGTGTTGGGTGCCGTTGGAAACAATAAACGGTTTCCTTCATTTTAGGGCAATACTGTGTTTTGCGTGCGTCGCTCGGTAGCCCCTTGTGGCCTGAGCTCGCGCGCAGCGGCGCTAGAGGCTGACGGCTGACGCGGCCCTGTGGCTCGTTAAGCTCGAACCCGCGGTGGTCGGTACTCCTGTGAGACCCGAAGACCCCACAACTGAGTGAATTTTAAAATCGAGCTGTTCTTGTCTAAATGCATTTATACAGATGCCGTACTTTTTCGCGCCATACACCTCTTGCAGCCATTCTTCCTTTCGCAAGCCCCACACATTGCTTTTGCGTCGACGACTCACACTGCATTGTCATCATTTGGCTTTTGCATTTCGTAATAGCTTACGAACGCTGTTGTGCATGACCATAAACACTGCATGAGATTAGACGTTGCATAGAATGAAAATAAACACATTTACGTATTGTACTTAGTTGTACAGAATTTAATTAACCCCTTCCCATAGATTGTAACGTGCGCGACGGATCTGCATATTTTTTTTTCTTTTTCTTACCTTTGCGTATCCCTTGTAGCCTGAGAGCCTGACCCTGGTTAACCAACTTTTTCTCTCTCTCTCTCTTATGTTCATTCACAAGTTAGGAGCAGTGAGGCATTACCACGGAAACGGGAATCGAGATCGAGTGCAAGGCTTCCGTTAGACCAATCTCCTCGATTTCTCTCGACGACGTAAGGTCTCGCACTTGGGATTAGGGTTGTATGCAAATGACATTTCGGGTTCCCTCGCCTCAGCTGCGCACGTCATTCTTTCCGCCCCTGAAAGTCTCGCCAAAACTCGTTCCACGACCACCGAGAGACAGCTTGAGCTTTGTCACGGCTGCACCTCCTCACTCTCTGGGACCCGCACTCACCCATTTCGCCGTCCTTTTCTGCAACAAGAGAGGCCAACGTGCCGCTTACGTTTTCCGTTCTCCAGCGCTCACTCTCGAGGCGCTTAATAAGAAACCCATGGAGACGTGACGACGACGACGTCGGCGACAAAGAACCGCTGCTGGCGCGTTTATGTTCACCGCAGCGGGTGCGCATAAAAAAGCCATCAAACCGAGTGGAAGGACTCGTTGTCGCTCGCCTCAGTGTTGAGCCCGTCGCCGCCAACTGCTCGGAAAAGAACAGCACGAAGGCGAGAGCGGCAGTAAAGAAAAGCAGAGCAAAACTTGGTTGCGAGAGAACTTCTCAAAAAGAAAAGCCTGAAATGAAGAAGTAAAAGAAGGACGACACAGCATCGACGTCCAAGCAGCACTGTCGCGGTTTGTCTTTAACGAGCCGCGATGATTGCTTAAGAACCGTCGCGGACAAGGGGCCCTTAATTCTCTTCTCTCTCGTCACAGAGCGGCGCCGGCTGCTGCTCTTCGGTATAATGGTGGTCGCTGACCGGATAGAGAATTCTTTTTCTCCCGAGAACCGATACCCGGTGTCATACTACAGAAAGACGTTGCAGTGGTAAATATACCATGACGTGACGTTTTTTTTTTTGGATTCCTTGTGGTTGTGCCCTTGCGCTGCATTATGTCATTAACTAAGCACCCATTATTTCAGCAACATGTCCTTCTGACTTAGTTCAAGTCCGTCCTTGTTATCTTCGTTAGCACTACTGTTTGCATTAGCATCTGACTCAAGTTGCAAAATTTCGAACCTTCTTTTTTATATAAAAAATATTCCGCTTTGTAGTTCATTGAGTGACCGGCAAACGGGGCCAGTGTTTTGTTCACTTTGACAACGACAGGGCAGATGAAGCCGCGCGCTCCCCTCTAACACAAGACCAATGCCTACCAGTGCCGCTGTCGAGAACCAATGCAGCGCGCCAACTTTACTCATTTGCTCGTAGCACTCTACATTGCAATTCGTCGAATTTCGCCAACTTGTGATTGTATTCACTGAACTCTGACTTGTAACATCGCCTGCCTTCCTAGGCTGTACCGTCGTGAAACAACTGAAGCGTTTCGCCTGCGGTTTGGCATCGCATTCACGGACGCCTATTCATTCCTCACCGGAATGGCCAATGGCGCCGCATGCTGCTTTTGCGGATGTGATGAAACTAGAGAGCACATTCTCTGCTACTGTTAAACATACGACTCTCAACGCTATATTCTGCATACTTGTTTTAGCTGCTTAGACGACAGACCATTCTAGGCAGCGAAGATCACAGAACTTTGGCTGCATTCATTGTTTACATTCAGGCTGCAGACCCCTGAATGTAAAAGGCCATCGATCCCTATGCACAAGGCCACCAACGCGCTAATGCGCTTCTTGAGGACAGCGGGACTAGATGAACACTTGCGAGTGAACACGTGAGCGAGCATTCGTACGCGGATGTGCGCACACCGACTTCACTTCTGCTTCTCTCCTTCTTTCTTACCTTTCTATCGACTTTCTTGTTCTTCACATGTGTAATAAGTACGTAGCCAACCTGAGGCGACTCCTTATCTGTCTCGCTTGACAGATGGCTGGACCCAGCTTGCGTTGGACGTATCTGAGAAAACTAAAGCACTTTCTTGGGTGTTACCGCAACATGTTTAATGTGTACGCGGATAAAGATTACCTGAAGCGGAAAAAAATATATTTGCCGCGATATCACCCAACAGGAGGCACATAGAGCTGCAGCTTCTTTATCGTTTGCATGTAACCTTTTTTCAGGTTTTTCTTTAGGCGTTACAAGCGTTCCGACTTCATATGATACCCCATGGGGCTTCCGATGATCAAGTAACTTACAGATCAGTATTTATAGAAAAAATTAAAGGAACCATTAAATAAGCTAACAAAGGTAGAAGCTTGAGCGAGTTGGTAATTTACGGAGTTAAATGGGACCAGTTAGAAAGCCGAGGCCTTGTGTATTCGTTGTTTCGTCGTTTCCTGCAATGGGCTTATATATTATAGTATGAACATTGAAAGTTCTATCATTGTTAACTGCACAGCCGCTTATTGCAATGCTATCATCTGCTCCTTAGTGCAGTGCTTACATATATGTATAGACACATTCCATTCTTTAGCCTGACGTCCCGTGCCTACTACGCATTCATGGACTTTTATCTGTCATGCCACCTGTCATCCTAGGGGAAAAAACAACATTCATTACACGATTCAAGCTCCTGGAACGTTTGCAAAAGCAGGCCTAAATATTAATCATAGCTCAAGCACTCTAATACCATTTTGCATCTTCTAAGCCTAAACACTTAATATCTGCGCTTGCGGTTCAGTTTCGTCTCACGAAAGTTCAACATTTAGCAGCTCACTGAAGGAAGCCTCACGAACGCTATGAGTACAAGCATCTCTGAAGGTCGCAACTTACCCCTTACTGAAGTGCGGGAAAATTACGGAAATCTTACTGCCGTATTTACAGCTACACAACTTTGTAACTCCATGAAATTAAAAATTTAACTTACTTTTCCTTCATTCAACCTCCATCTCAAGAAATGCCTGATGAACTTTCCAAGAAGAGTTTAAGTTCGTTTTTGTTGAAACATTACTATTCGTGGCGTTGCCGTATTTAAATTTCATCTGATATTATTGCTTTACATCTTCTTCCTATTATTATCTAAAGTGAAGATCAGAGGATGATGTATATACACTGCGTATAAAAAAGACAGGCTATGACCTACAGGCTATAAACACATATACTGCTAACGGAAAGCTATCGGAGTACACGGTCTCAACCATGTTTAACGCCACCAACATTTGGTGCATAAATCTGTGTTCAGCGTTCTCGAAAGCCATCCCCGCAGGTGAAAACGTTCTCTGACATATTGCATTTCTCAAGTTGTTCACGATGGCCAAGCCGCAACCACGTGCTAAATTTCGAACATCCTGCGTAAAGACCAACAGGAAGAAGGTGAACTTGAATTGTGAATACCCCAAAAGGGTAAATGTATTGAAATAGAATTTGGCTCGCTAATTGCTAATTATTTCGACATTGGTCGTTGCTTCCATATAGATATTGTAAATGGTTCCAAACTGAAATAGTACATTCTAGCCGCTGGTGGCTACGTATTGCAACGTAACGAAAACGAAAACGAAAACACAGCATCGTTATTTATGATGCGTTTGATATCGCATGCATACAAAGTATACGTTGCCGTTTAACGTGCTATCAGCATTTACAGAACAACCTGACAGGAACAACAAAGTACCTACCTCGAGTGCGTAGCCACTCAGCTACATACTCGGGCATGGCAACATCGAGGCATTTTATGAGGGCTGCGTTTTTTTTGCAACATTTATTATAAAGCCACAACGCGGCAACGCAATATGCACAATTACGAGGTAATCAATTTCATAAATATGGGCGGAAAGCAAGAGCAGAGATGCGCCGGAACAAGAAAAAAAGCAAGCGCCCGTTTCGAAACTATCGCGGAGGCACGCAAGATTCGGGCTGAAAAAAAAGTGAGGCGCTGGCCGACGTTGTTTATAATGCGAGACGAACGCTGCGCGCAGCGCGGATGCAGCAGCGTGGGAACCGTGCTGTTAATGCGCATACCTGGCTCTTCGAGTGTAAAGCGCGCTTATCAAATATGCGCGCCGGAATTAAAGCGCAATTTTCGAGCTCGCTGGTGCGACGGCGCCTCTTCGTTTAGCGAGCACTGCTTCCTCTCGATCTCGCCGCTAATGCAAGGTTTAAATGGTCGTTGCCAAGAATTCGCGAGACCGAAAGTTGCAAGAAGTACATAAAAAATGCATCGTGAAAACCGAAGAGGTGAAACTTTCTAGCGTGGCCTTTGTTGGATCGGCAAGAAAAGCCCCCAGTTCATTCTTTCTCCGTCAAAAGAAGCACTCTTTTTGTATGTGTGTGTGTTGTGTGAGCGGCATGTAATTGGCAGAAGAATAAGCGAAGTCACGCTGTTCGGATGGGGCGACTTGCATTTAAAGCTGTCTGTGATGCCGCAACCCATACTTCTTTTCTGTTTTTCGTGGGCCTTTTTTTTTCTATTTGAAAAGGAAGCACGGATACTGTAAGGAATTTTCATGCCCGTCTCGTGAACTTTCCCTCCGTTCCAGCCACAAATTCAGCGCTTGTTGTCGCATCATCATGACAAATATGGCGGGTCGGATATATTGCACTATTTTTATCAGTTTGCCAAAGCAGAAGAAAATATGATGAAACACAAAATTAACAGAGAAAGAGCATTTCCGAGAATGATGGCTTTGTCGTAACGCACCACGCACGTGGCTCATAGTTTGCGCAATATATGTCGAAAGCTTCAAAATTATTCGCTTGGTTGCTGCGTATTCGCAATGCAGCGGCACGCTGATAAATGTTCTGTGGGGACCTTTTTAGGTATAGCACGATAAACGAAGACTCGATAATTGCACACTGTGGGCGTCAATTATTGCATCACAAAGGTGCTTTTACCTCATACTAAGGATCGTGAATCTCGTATTATTTTTTCTATATAAGCAGCAAAGCTTCTAAATTCGTCTTATCAGTTCGTTTGCAACTTAGGCCCATATGTGAAGGTGGGAGGGGGGGCAGGCTGAAATGTAAAGAACGCTTTACGGACTCTAGTAGCAGATGACCGGGTGTCATAATAGCATGCCTTCGTTATTCCATCGTAATAAAAGTGACAGCCCACTTTAAGACATTGGTTTTTGTGCTCTGCACTTCCACTGTTGGAAATAAATGGCACATAACATATTGTTACGGGGATGTTGGGAGTATATATATATATATATATATATATATATATAGACAGACTGCATTTACAATATATTGTCACGAAGATAACTAAGACGGGCTCGCCGAAACAGAACAGCTTTCTTTTAATGACGACCAACACCCCACCCCCCAATAAAAAAAAAAAATGGCTGTGGCTTAGGTAAGGTTAAGCCCAGGATGCGAAGCATACTAGCCTTTATTTTAGTTGTTGAACCACTGTTTAGCCTGGTGAACTGCTGTTGCTTGGCTATATTTGGTTCGGCTAGACGAAGAAACAACTCATGCATTACTTCTTCGCCTTCAAGAGTGGAACGCGACAGCGTTCCCGTCGACCCGCCAAGGGGTGTAAGACAATGGGCTACAGGGCAGCGACTACGCGCCCCGCATTGGACGCGGTGAGCGTCGAGCAAAGCAGCGTTCGGCGCGGCAACGAAATGTGCGCCTGAGCAAGAGACGCACGCCTTAGAAACAGCGCGTTTCTAAGGCAACACCGCATTCACTAGAGGCGCTTTTGTACCGCTTTGAAGCGTTGTACTCGTGGCTCAGTGGTAGCGTCTCCGTCCCACACTCCGGAGACCCTGGTTCGATTCCCACCCAGCCCGTCTTGCAAGAGTTGAGCCAAAGCCACTTCTCCTCTGTCGTGACGTCACGGTGTCACGTGATTTCATGGTCACCGCCGCGCCTGAGGAGCTGGGTTGAGCCCTCGTAATATGCTTCGCATAAAAAGAAAAAAACAGAAGAAAACCCGGGGCACAACTGCGCCCTTCGTCGTTTTCTCTCTGGCGATCGGTACCTGTAGTGGGTGGCGATCGGGACTCGTAGTGGGTAGCTTGATTCGCATCAATATATTGTCACGTGGTAGTGATGGTCGAAGACGCAGCAACAAAACTGTGAATGGCGAAACTAACCCTAAAATGCTGTGCCTCAAAATCAGGCTACACTCAAAGCTCAAAGAAAGCAGTGGATACAGTCGGCGATTGTCGAAAATGTGACCAGCGGCTCAGGCGCGTCGGGTTTTATACATCCGTCGTCGAACGTTCTGGAGTAATCGCTGGGACCCGAGTGTCTTCTACAAAGTTCTACACTACAGGGGTCGCGCATACATGCAATCAGATTACACAAGGTTAGGTGACAGACAGTGGATGGAACCATCGATAACATTCCAAAAGCTTCCGATACAAGCAGGTGCGTCCTGCGCTATGCGATAGCATTTGTTAGTCGGTGACATACTTAAGATATCTGTATTCGTTGCCGTGGAAAGCGACACACATACCGATAGAGAATCTTTAACTACGACAGCTGACGATTGATTAGGGGGAAGTTTGCACAGCGCTAGAACAGCAGCCAATGATTATGCTATGAAAATACACCTGTAATCTGGAAGGCGCATGGAAAAAGACCAGCAGAGAGAGGGAGAGAAAATGCCTACGCCAGCCTTCTCTTCAGACAGTGAAGCACTGACGGTTATTATATTGCTTGTTTCCAGGCGAGAAAGGTAATCTAGTGATTGGTCATTTAATTATTGTTAGGACATTAGTTTAGCATTTGAGGGGAAAATATCATCAAATTCCTGCTGGAGACTTATCTTGCATTGACCTGTTGGTTGAATACGTTGAATTTGTACATTCAATGGTATTAGCTGTGCCTGTACAAATACAATCTGTGATGCACGTAGTCACGCGGCCTATGATTATTAAAGAATGAACTAGTTCAATTATGAAAACATACATTGATTTTCCTTGAGGAATCGTAAATGCTTTCTTAATCTACTTTTTAAACATGGTATTCGCGCTTTCATATACAGAACGGTGTTTTCCAAGAAACTTAGGGAGGCCAAGGCACAATCGCAGAGCTTCCCTTTCTAATAAAACCAGAGGCTGCATTTTATAAGCTGAGCTGCCGGAAAGCAAGACACACCCAAATTCCGTGAGGGGTCGGACGTACATTTTATATATCATAATTAATGTGTGCCTTCGCCACCCATACCGTCGCTTACTGATCTTACGCAATCATCCCACAGCACCAGTTGCCCTCGACTTTTTCAATGTGGCTTTTCGAGTTTAGTATCCCATCAAACGTAATTCCCGGGTATTTAGGAGAATCAATCTGGGGAATGAACTCTTGGCGATACATGAGTGAAATGTGAACGGGAACATCTAATGGATAGAGAAGACGTGCACATTTAGTGACGTTTAGAGACATATGTACGTTCTCTATCTAAGTTACAAGAGTGCATAAGTAATTTTGTAACGATTGATAAAGTAAATGTAGATCATCCTTAGATGCAAAAAAAAAAAGATAAGTGAATTTATTCATATCATACTCATCTTTTGGCTTTAGCTATCGCACGCTTGAAAGATGCAGCAATAAATTGGTAATCCCTCCAATAGTTTGGACACTGATTACAAAGAAGTTTCTGCCAGGCAGATTTTCGTTTTTGGGGAGCGCGCGTGCATTCCGAATTCCCCCACGGACTCAAAGATTCACCTGTGTCGGAGGTTAAATTAAAAAATGCATTCTTCAAAGAACGTTTTAAAACTGCGCAGAGGCTCATAGCCCTAGTATTCTTTTGCATATCCGTACAGAAAAGCATCGTAGACGTCAAGTCCTTTGGAATTTGTAAGTTTAAAAGTGTGGTATTTTTCTCCTGAAAGATATCACAGGGAAATCAATATCAAAAACAATAGGAAGGTGATCTCTGTTTGTAGCGCAGTCTATAGTATTCCACGAGGATACAGTTAGAGACGAGCTGCAAAAAGTGCGATCTATGGCCGATTGAGAATGGCCGCGCACAAACGTAGCAGCTTTTGAATTTAAACAGGATAGATTATTATCAAGAGTCAAGCCCTACAGGCGTTTTCCACCTAAATCAGTTTTAATTAAACTCTAAGACACATGGTGATAATTAGTCACCAACGAGTACTATGGCTTTTCTGTAGGAAGCTAATGCACTGTCAAGAGATCGGGTATCTTGTACTCCTGCTGGGAAATATAACTTAATTAAGGTAAAAGGGCAGCAGTCTGGGAGTGTTATGTATAATGCTAAAATTTCGCATTCGACAGACATACACTGATACGAAATTGTGGCATTGTGACTGAATTTAGTTGAAATCAAGCAAGCAACGCCACCACCTCTGGCAGGTTGATCCAAACGAAATTATCGGTAATATGTTAGGAAAACTTTTTGACCATTAGAAAGCCAAGTTTCTCGTAAAACAGCTATGTGTGGGGAAAATTTAGAATAAATATATGATAAATCTGTAGTAGCAGAAACAATCGAATGGCAATTCCACTGCAATATCTTTAGAGATTGAAGATAGAATGGCAGCGGAAATTGCCTGATCCAAAATATTCTCTTTCAAAAAGTTCTTCTTGGAGAGGTTTGCTTTTACACATATTTTAGATTTTGACTTAGGGGAAATTTTCAGGGGAGGAGATCTGGTGCATTTCAGTCTCTTAAGTTCCATTTCTACATTTTGGAACTCTTCGTAATCGTCCGTTAGTGGTTCTGGAGCCGTCTGTTCTACACAAGTAGAAGGTTCTGCACAAGGAGAATCAGCTTATGGATTGGGTGACGATGATTACTTTTGAGCTAGATTTATAACATCAGAAACTTGGGATGCATGCGCCTGGTTTGAGGCAGCACTAATTAACTGTGCCAGCTGACTAGGCAGCGTTTGTGCCAAGGACTCAAAAATAGTTGTCTCAATACGTTCCATAGCCTTTTTCCGTAGCTTTCCCTACAGCGTCTGCTATGGCCTTGGATACAGAAACATCTACGCCAGCAGTGTAACGAGCTGTTACGCCTGCATATCTCTCGGCTCTTCCTTGAACTTCAGTCACTGCCTCCTTACGTGAGCATCGCCTGCGTTCCACCACAACGAGTATTCTTAATTCTCATTATTTCGCAGAACAATTCGAATAGTCTGCAGTGTGAGCTTCATTACACAGACAAGATTTCTCTACCTGGAATATAGTCTGTGCTGTCATGATTTTCTCCGAAAAGTCGGCTTTCAGCAACTGATATGCAGCCTTTGATGCTGTGCCCGTAACGCCAACATTTCAAGCACTGTAGTGGTCGTGGAGAAAGTGGCTCTACTCTACATATTAGAGGCCGTGCCTTGATTCCAGATAGACGGACTGTCCCCGCGAATCTGACAATCACCGATCTCGTAGCTGACTTCTTGTGCTCAATAATTCGGCTACATCGGTATGCAGAAACAGCACCCGCTACTGAACACAAGTCTAATACTTCTGAGGGGTCCAGGCTTACGTATATCCCTCAAACTAAGCCTTTCAAGCAATCAAGGTCTGCTGGAATAAACGGGCTCACCGGATTCGATGCAAACTCGGGACAGTTTAGAAGGTCTCGAACGGACTTCTGGTCTGACGAACAGCACAGGCAAATTTACGGACCTCGATGATCTTCTGGAATGAGTAAGTGACCTTCCACAGTTCCACCTGAATAGTTTTCAAGTTCTTCATCTGTATGGCTCCCTCATTAGTAGGAACTAGGGCTACAGGGACATTATTGATACCACTGTGTAAAAATTTGTCTATCCGCCACTCTCGGGTCACTCTAGAAGCTAGCCAAGGTGAATGCCCTTGTCCGGGAGAAGAAAAAGACATGAGGTTAGTCAGACTGCCTTCAACTCGCAGCACACTAAATGGACATGTGATAAAAAAGAATATACAAGTCAAAAGAACAACGAAAATGCGAAACGAATAGTATAATAGCGCCACCCGATTCTTGACCACACCGCCCAGTTCCAGACGACGACAACGCTCGCCTCACGAAGACCGTCCTGCCGAGCTTCGAACCACCGCTCGCGCTCACCAGCAACAACACGCAGCGACCAGTGTCTCGCGGTCTCATTCCTTTCTCCTCTTTTATCCGTCAGCAACAGGACCCCCGGATGCTGAAGCGCCGTCTTGGTGCATGCTAGGCGTAGAACTGCGAGCGAAGTATTACTTTAGCCAAGAAACGTGCAATATGCCAACAGGCGTCGGACTTGAGGATGGATCAAACTGTAACGGCGAGATCTCGTAACTGACGTCGTTAACTTGACGTAGGACTTCATAAGGTCCTGTGGAGAGAGAGAGAAGCGCCTGGGAGAGGCCATCCCGACAACATGGTGACCAAAGGAGCACTAACAATATGATGGGCATGACATTTGTAAGGCCCTAATTGCCCTCCTTAATATTATGAGGCCCGGTTCCTTGCCTATAAGTACTCCCCGTTTATAAATGAAATCCTGTCTTCCATGCTACTGCTTGTTGTATACTCAAGTTAATTTTGCCAGTGCCTCTCACTACTATAGTTGTTCGGCTGTAGCTTGATTTCATCTGTGGATTGATGCACCCACAACGGTTTATCAACAGCTGACAGCAACTATTTGTCGTGTCGAACGAGACCTGCAGCTCGGCCCTTTGCAACTCTGTATCTAGGTTGCAGGTCACTTGTGCCTTACGCGGTTTCTCTTGAAGAAATGCATATGCTTATACCTTATACTCTGAGTAAACTCGCCCTCCATGTGCTCTGTCTCTTTCTTCGGTTCCCATCACGACCACCTACGTTCCTCTTTCGTTGCCCCTTCATTTTCCCAGAGCAGAGTAAATTGACTGGAAGAATGCGTCCCAAACCAAACATCATTCTTTTTTTTTCGTCGATAAACATTGCCTCTCTTCATCTGTTCGCATAAATCTAATAGTTTGAATTTCGGGAAAGAAAGATATCTCTAAGCGTAGCTCAGGCTCGATTTGGTTACGAAAACTAAAGCGTGCAATCGGGATGTTTTTCCTAACGTAGATTTTCCTAGGAGCGTACAGTAACCTAACGCTGAATAGGCCAGCGTAAATTCTGCATCTGCATGTTGGGCATCTTTGTAGAGAGAGTTTTGGAGCCTCTGCGGCGTCAACATTTGAATAACTGAAAGTACTGAAAGAAATGGGCCGGCGTGCACGTTAATAAATCTCGCATTAATAAAGGCGAGAATCTTGGTGCTTCTTTTTCTGCCCGTATGCCTTTCTTCCCTTGCCACATCTCTCTGGCTTTCCTTCGGGACTCATTGCTGGAATAACTTTCTCCGGGGCAAGTGGACGCTGAATTTTTTGTTCCCATGGAACCTCTTTTGCCTTTCTTATTATCGCGAACGGCCTTTCCTCCTGTTACTTTGATCCTTAGATGAACTTGTGTCCTTGATATGTAGTTAATTTTGACCGGTTGAGAGACACTGCTGTGCTGGTTCATTTTTTTCCCTGCTGGATTCAGTTTAGTTTAAATTTTACATCTGACCGGGAAGATTGCTGTTTTTTGCATTGCCGCTTTGTCGGCACCGAAGCGGTTGAGTCTCGCAGTCTCCGGGCTTGCCATCGCCTCCAGTCCAGAAAAACAACAACAACAACAACAACAGCAGCAAGTGATAGCAGGTAGAATCAGCACCAATGGTGCCTACTCTCCGCGCTACGTCTCGAAAGCTTTCACCTGAAACCTTAAAAAAAATTTAGTCTAACTGTGGTGGCGCATGTTTCTGAGGGATATTCTGTTTTTTTTTTTCAGCTAATGAAACGCAGTTGCATTCAAGAGCCCATATATAGCTGTTTCGAGAAAAAGCAAGGCAGTGATCAAAGTATGCGACGTCATACCCACTAGAAGCAGAACGCTGCAAACACACAGAGAGAGACGACGAATGATGATGCAACACAGAAGCACGTCACCATCGCAGGGGAAACACGATCGCGCAAGGAGTTCCCAGCTCTTGCCTTTCCTTGCGCGAGGGCCCCTGGCGCCCTTCAAACTTACTACGTCGAGCAAAGGGCATTACTCTTTTCATGCTTTCTGTCTCGTCGTGTCCAGACGCGACGACTGAGAAAGAGAGATCTATCGATTTCCTGTCTGACGCTCGACGCGCATCGCGGGCTCAGGAGGACCAGAAGAGAAGGGAGACAAAGCGAATTGAAAGGTCGCGCTCGGCTTTGACAGAGATGAAAGGAAAGAACGAGAAAAGAAAATTGGTGCTTCGTATGCACATTTCGCTTACTTCAACTTGTCTCGTCTTCATACGTCTCTCCATTTACTGGGGTCTCTTTTATCGTGTTTCTTCTCACAGCGTGGCGAGGCTTTTTTTTTTTGTGTCGCTCCTTCCCCTTAATGGTGTTCTTTGTTGCCTACTATACTCTTGGGACCTTTGCCTTAGTAGTACTTTCTTTTTGCAATGAGTGCTTTAAAATTCGCTTAGAAGCTCGCGTCAGAAGCTCGACGTAAACGAGCGGCCTCTTTTGTGCTCGTAGCAAGCTCGTTACAGCCCTGTGCACTTCCCTATTTACGAGCGAATAGAGCTCGGGCGATTTGTGAGGTACTGTAAAGAGAAGCGGATGCGAAGGCATGCGCACGCTGGCAGAACATCCGGAGCCGGTGTAGAAGGTTGTCCTTTTGGTATATTTATTTCTCATATTCTTTTTATCAGTATCATCGGGTTTAGTACAACACTGATCAAGGACTATAGGCGAGGTCCATCTCGCGGACGGTTCATGTTGCGGGACACGTGTGTTGTTTCGTCGCTTCCGTTATTCGGCCATCAAATCACCCTCCTAAAACATGTGCTCCGACACTGCTTTGCTTTTGCCTGGTTGCTCTATCGTAAATAAAGGAGCCATTCATTCGCAAGGGCTAGGTGTTCCAAGTAAATTGTGCGTCCGCCTCCACAGGTGTGACGGCTCCACAGCTTGGGCATAAAAGGCGAACACGCAGACTTGTGGTCCTCACTTTGTCATCCTCTGAGGGCCCCAACTTTTTTCTTTATTGAAATATATTTCCGTTCCTCGCGCTTCCCAGCTTTGCATCCGTCTGGTGCGCAACTACGTGCGCTCTGCATCAACGGCGAATGCCAACGCAGGGACGTGTTCACATTGGCTGCCATCGCCGGCCTCACACGTGTACCGGCCACCGCGAACGATTCTTGTCGCGCCAAGCTGTGTGAAATACAGACCAAGACTGGAGATACGGATAGTCTGTGAAACTGGGGGGGGGGGGGACATCAGAAAAAGCGCTAGCAAAAAAAAAAAACACGGACAGGGAATGGACGAGT
Source organism: Dermacentor albipictus (assembly GCF_038994185.2). Classification (NCBI taxonomy): domain Eukaryota; kingdom Metazoa; phylum Arthropoda; class Arachnida; order Ixodida; family Ixodidae; genus Dermacentor; species Dermacentor albipictus. The sequence continues at coordinate 158,261,469 of NC_091824.1, read as the reverse complement.
GCCGACACCTGCGCGATCGGCGAGAAGCTGACAAAAACAAAACAAAAACAAATTCAATGGTGATGTAACGGTATATGCGAGAAAATTGCGTTATCAGTAATCGCACCTCTTTGCGGTCCCGATTCCATGAATTAAACCTTGTTGTTCCCCACATTGCAAATTGTTGTTCAGGAGCTCACACACAGGTATATATATATATATATATATATATATATATATATATATATATATATATATATATATATATATATATATATATATATATATACCTCCACCAAGTGAGAGGCTTCCCATATTTCTCAAACATTTTTCATCTTTCACATTCCTAATGCTAATTAACGCATTAAAGAGACAACTTTATGTCTCCATTTTGTCCATACCTATTGTGCTGCTCCTCCAATATACGTGATTAAATACGCGACAATGTTAACGTGCAAAGGAGAATATCATCTGCAGTACAACCGCTGGACGTACACGGTTAGGCTTCGCGCGGTGAGCTTTGTCTGCGCCGTGCATTTGCATCGCAATTCGCACTCGTTTTCAGTTTTACACGCATAGCTACCTTATTCCATAAATGTCACGTATCTCGCACAAGCGGATAACCTTCTCAAAAGCAGATGCAGGAAAATGCGTTCTCGGGTTCGTCAGGCCTTAAAAACCGCTGTGCAAAATCATTCGAAACTCCTCGTGTGCCTTCGCCTCGCCGTCTGCATCACACGCCAGTGCTTCAACCACTTCCGTCCATGGCGCGGCCCACCAGCGCACAGCTGGCGCCTTCCGATAGCCGCCCGTTGCTTACAGGCGTATGCTGTTTCTAAGCAAGAAAAAAAAGCGAAAATTATATCATGGATTCACTGTTGGGTGTTTTACGTACGATCTGGACTATGCAGCACGAAGTGTGGTACGGTATTTGTGTTTTACATGCGCTGTGAGTTTTATTTAAACTGCACAAACGGTCGACGGGAATGCTGCGCCAGCAAGCTTCCTCGTTGTGTAATCACAACAGTCTTATATCCTCAGCTCTCTCGTGTATTAAGAAGTAGCTGACATGCCTGACTCATGCCCACATCTTACTATATGTGTCTTATGTAAAGCCAAGTTAGCAGGAGGGCAAGACACACTGCACGTAATGAGCATACGAAATGTACTGTAATATAGTTCTTCCTAGAAAATTGAACAAAATGTATTGAACGACAGTACGTCGCAGAACAATGCTGGGCAGCTGCGGTCTTCAGAGAAAATAAATGTTAGAAGGAATGGTAGGAGGCCCTCCCCAACGCGTGGCAGAAGTGTAGCTTAGAACAATAAAAATAGAAAATAGGATTGACAAGCAACTACGAGAAATGATCCTCGGCATGTGTCCTTGCTATCTTCTGCACCGATTTCTGTTTCCCGGCCGACATTTGTCCCTTGCTATCTCTTCAACCCCTTCACCCTTGTAAACACGACCTACAGCGCAAAGAACAAGGACTGCGAGAGACGACAAACACGGCGTTGTCCCTGTCGTTCGCGCTGTACGTCGCTTTTACCATCAATTCCCAACTAGCCTAATGAACCACCCTTCCCTTCTCTCTATTGCACCATGCAGGGTGCACGTCGCAAGCTGGACTTTCTTTGCTTGTTAACCACCCTGCCTTTCCTCTCTTTCACCTTCTCTTTATGTTGGCCGCACGCGCGCATTACTGATAGTGGAATAAATACACTTTCTCTCTTCGAGTACTAACAAAATCTTATCCCTTTTTAAATAACGGCCCAACTTTGTTTAAATCAGTGCCGTTGTTGTGGTAATAGATGCTGACATTTATGAGCAAGCGTCGCGGTTGGGCGCTGTGCTTTCAAAGAATAATTGCTCTGCATGACTGCTTCATCTTGGCTTTGTGCAACATGCTGGTGATTGTGTTTCTTTAGGCGCTGAAGGCAGCAGCTGTCGGGTGCGAGTGAGTGCGGTTTTTTAAAGGGTTAAACAAGCAGCGTATCTCTCAGGCAGTGGTACTATGTGTTATGTTGATGTAAAGGGTGCCGTATGGCACCGGTTGTTCTATTAGAAGTTCCTGCCTAACAGTATAAATGAATGAACTTCGCTTTTGGGCTATTTTGCGGATGGATGCGATTAAAATAACTCCTCAAGCATTAAAATGCAATACCATTTTTTTCGTAATACGCTATAAAGTGTGTCTGTTTTGGCGTTCATGTGTTCTGATATCGTGTTGTCACACGATGTCATTCCTTCAGCTAAATCGGATTGCTGATGATGCGTGCATCGCAACTGCATTTAACTTTGCAATCACAAGCGACAGCTTGCTTTCATGTCATTCGATTATCACAAAAAATTTGCGATCAACATAGGCAGCTATTTTTCATGTAGCACTTCGATTTCGCTTTGCAGGTTTGTGTAGAATGCAACTGCCGCATCCGTCTTTGTTTCTGGCGAGGTAACGCGGTCATGTTAGGATATCAACGCTTTTAATAACAAAAAAACTGTTGTCTTGTCTTGAACGCAGCACTCTTGTCCTGGTTTACGAACACGCAAGTGCTATGACGGTTCACAAAAACAAAGGCACCAGCACAACGTACACCAAACATTCGCAAGGTTGCACAGGTGTAAATGAAAACAGCGCTCAGAGCATGTCCAGCCGACGTTAGCGAGATTTTCCACTGTAGCATCCTTCAAGACCCAAAACTTCGCCTCCAGGCCAGGTTTGTATGAGTGTCCTTGGCACCAACTGAGTGGTCAGAAATGCTGTCGTAGAAGAACGTACAAGTCCTCAGACGAATAAAAAGCAGGGTTGTTGGTGAGGCAGTGAATTTCCAGTTGCTTGCGTTTTGCGTGATGACTGACGCCTCTTTCTACAGCTTCGGCAGTACAATCAAAACCAGTAGACTTGACAGCAATGGCACCAACACGCAGGTTGCTCCATTGGATACTGCACAGGTTTGAGAGGTGAAACAACAACAACAACAACAACAACAACAACAACAACAACAACAACAACAACAACAACAACAACAACAACAACAACAACAACAACAACAACAACAACAACAACAACAACAACAACAACAACAACAACAACAACAACAACAACAACAACAACAACAACAACAAGCAAATGAAGAACAAACTTGAGCTACAGGATGACAAGCGAAGGTTCTGTTTGTTCCTCACGAATTCTCTGATTTCATTATCTATATATTCACTGTTTTATTCTTATCATAATAGCATGTAACCAAAAGGAAAGAGTCTGCTATCGACTAAGAGCGAGGATCTTCGAAACATATATGAAATGATGATTTAAGAACTAATTTTCACGCCATACACATTTTACAGACACAGCATGAATGACGTTATCGCCGGGATCGGCCAGTTGCCATCAATGATGCTAAAAAAAAGAACGAAGAGAGAATTGAACGAGCTGTCTTGAAATAACTTTTCCAGTAAGCATTATTTTCATTGAAGCATTGCCGAGGAGCAAATGTGCTCATTAGTAGCACAATTTATCGCAAATTAATTTTACCTTTGGGCGTTGTAAATGAGAGCCCGTTATTCAGAAAGAATCTAGACACCCGAACGCACCGTCTTTGCTGGCTGCTCTGAATCCCGACATGGCTCGGTGCTTGTTTTTGATGCTCGCCTCCGCACTGCTGGTATTGAGGACGTTCGACAGCGTCACCGTGCAGCGCAGATGCATGCGTTCATCCTCGAAGTGTTCGGGCCGTACCCTGAACCGGAGGCCCAGTGATGCAGCGTACCTAGGGTATCTCTGCAGCTCGTGCCTCACCAGGTACTCAGGACGGGCCTGCAAGTGGCAACAATCACGAGCTTCTCCCGGTTTTTGCGAAGGGCACTTACAATTACTTCCTAAAGGAGGTGTCCTCGTTATGTATTGTACTACTTTTTATCTTTATTTGCAGAAATGTCGAGGTCTATGTCAGAAAAAGATGTTGCTATGCTCTCGTATGAGCATGTCATTGCGAAAGGCGTTAGAAAGTTGTTTAGGAGATTTCATTGGGCTCCAAGCAGTCTTGTAGCCGGAAACCGCCATTTGAGAGGAGTTTATTCACGTTTTTGGTCACAGTATACTTGGCAACCAGTGGCATATTCACTAGTATGACGTCACACTTCCACGTTTTATTACCTTTTGTGACACAGGAGGAGTTGAGATGGCACGCTGTTAACGATTCAACAAGCTTGCTATAGAACAAAACTAAAGGGAAAACAATAGAAATGACTGCTTCCATGTAAGGTATTATTGTTCTTTACATCAGCACAATTCCCTAGGTAAATTTCGCTTAAGTATTAACGGACATCAAGAGCAAATATGCATGTGGCCGCTTACCTCTTTGTCGTTAATGAACCACCTCAACTCCGGAGGCCGGTCGTACTCTGAAGATCTGCAGGTCAGGTTCACAAGGTCGTTGACCCGGTACTTTGGCGCACCACCGTCGATTCTGGGACTATGCGGACTGGCCTCTAAAGGTAACACATAGAAGATTACCGCATGAGGTGCGCTAATAACGGAGTAGCTACGACGTTTAGTGTTGCTCAGTTGTAAACATATATGTTATCAACGCTTGGTGAACGAGGGCGACCAACGGGGTTTTGCGTGCATACAGCTGATCTATGCATGGGGTATTTATGACAACTATATTGATGGAGGAGGACATCGGAGTGTCAATCGATATATCTATGGAATGACACTTCTGAAACATAATGACTGGCTTTGCAAGCTAACCTCGCCAATATCCTTAAATGAATCGATAAAGGTAACATACACCGCTTTTCGTAGATATTTAAGCAAACCGTCACTAGAATGCACCTAAGCGCAAAACTTGCTTTCATACGTTGCGTGTTTGCACTGCTGCACACTTTCTTTAAATTATGTATAGAGAGGCACTGCGAATGCATTTAGGCCCTGTTGTCTTTATTTACGTCTCACTCCCTCTTTCTGTCCCGTCTTCTTTTTGCCACTCCAAGCATCACGTGCCATGAGCACTGTCGTATTACATTTGAGAAATGTGGTAATCTATTAATTGCATTCGTCAACGGCGCACTACGCGAACGATCATTTTGAGTCGGGAAATAATACGTAAATGCGGTTAAAGCTTCCGAACTTATGCTTTGGAGCACTAATAGGAATGCACTTCGCACGCAATCACAAGTTATCCTGTACCGTGTGCATGTGTGCGCACGCATTTGTTTCCTTTGATCTTTGTGCTCCTTCTCAACTTCGCGCAATCGTGTCACTTTCTGCAAAAACATATGTAGGGCAGGTGCCTTATCAATCAGCTTGAAATTTTTATTTATCACTACCCTTGCCATCCGGCTTTCTTTCTATGTTGTTGCTCTGGGGCACATTCTTGTGGTATAATATTGCTTTATAAGTGCGAGCGTAAAAGTGTTGAGAATTATTTTTAACGGGCGTAATAATATGCAAATTTGAAACCCGCAACCTGACGTATAAGTTAATTTTGCGAAATATTGGCGATAAACGTGCCGTATTAAACATGTTCATGTTCCCAATTTTTTTCATACTGGAGAATCGTGAGCAAGCGCGCAGTTATGAAAATAGAAGCGTGCTTAGATTAACTAAGCTACTTTCTTTTCGAAATGCGATAGTCAAACGACAGATTTAAATGCCCACTAAGGAGAAACAATATATTAATTTAGACTGATAAAGTATTTTAAATCTCTATTTTCAGTAAGTTCGTGGTAACAGGGTAATTATTAGAAGCAGGAATGAAGCTCACAGTTCAATTTTTTAATTTCGCACCAAATCCTCAGCGGTGGAATTTGTACGTATTTGGGTTCTCTGGCTAAATAAATGCTCCTGGCACTTGCTAAGCTCGATATTATGCTGTTTTAGGACACAATAAACTGCAGTTTACGAAAAAAAAAGATATCTAGGTCCCAGCAGACGCCATTAAATTGTTGACGTCATGGCTAGCCGGTGCGAAAACTTCAAGGCGGCGGCGCCACCAGTCCTTGCATCTTTTCTGGCTTAGTGAGCCTCTTGTCAAGGTAATAGTGGCTTATTTGGTATTGCAGAAAGCTAATTAAATAATACGTCTGAAATAATTTTTATCTTTAGAGTTTTTAAGAGGGCAAGTGCATTTGTTAGAAATAAGGTCCATATTTTCTGGGTGGTTATCCGATCACACCTGGATACGGTATGGAAGGAACCGTGTCGCCGACAATAAGCTCTTCGCTGGATGTCAGGAACGTCTCAGAGATGACGCTGACACACTTTAGCCGCAGCGAGCTGCCAGTCATGTGGTAAGGCTGCAGGACGAATGACAGGAGGACTCCTGAACTCTGCAGCCCTTCAGAGTCATACAGGGTCTCCAGGCCGTGCACATCGCTGAACGGAACCTGCAAGAAAAAAAAGAAACCTTGCAGAGCACCCCATTTAAAATAAGCGATCTTTTAATAGAAATACGGAGCTGAAAAATGCGATCAAAACTGTTAAAGCGAAGTCCTCAGGCATTTCGCACAGCTCAAAATACTTATGTTTAGTTTAGCTAATCAGGTGAGTCATCATTATCATCTCCATCTGGTTTACGTTCGCTACAGGATGAATGTTGCTCCAAAAGCTCTCCGATCACCCCTTTCTTGTGTCATTCGAGCCTATGCTGTGACTAGAGATTTTCTAATCTCCTCACTAAGTCTAGTCTCTGGTCGCTCTCGACTGCGTATCCCTTATTTGGTTCCAATTGTTGCTCGAAGTGTCTACAGATTGTCTATTTTACGCATCGCAAGAGTGGTCAGATTGTCAGATATTTTTTTAAAGAACACTTTTTGTATTCGTAAATGTAGCATATTTTGTGATTCTGCATAGATGATAAAATTAGTGACTTTCGTCTGGAAAACATCAAATTTATTTGTTGGCCACACGTGTCCTCTCGCGGGCTTTTTAAATGGCAAGGCTGAATAAAAGTCATGAGCCATTCCACTCTGTCAATGGGGATAACGAGCGAAGCGTTTAGCACATGACACAGAGGCGACATAGAATTTTCAACAAAGGTACGAACATATTTATTGTACTGATCGGTGGTCATTGTGGCGATAGGTATGCACACACATTCTCGTGTCACTTCTGTTATCAAAGACAATGAATGGCTCATGCCTCCTGAATCAACGGTTCATATCACCGTAGATAAAAAAAAAAAAAAACTCAGTGCCCTCCCACTCTGTGAGGAAGGATGACCAGCGTATGCGGGCGTATCTCGGAATATCTGTTTGCCTGGGCCCCTTAATAGCGAATCGGACGCACCTCCACCGCGGGTTGGTCCGATACTGCGCTATCTTCGGAATCGGAACACGTATGGGAAGTGCTTAACACCTGCTTCACGTCTGCCGCGGGTCGGCCCGGTATTTCACTATCTTCGGAATCGGCCCACGTATGGGGAATGCTTAACTTCTGTTCCATCTCCGCGGCGAATCGGCCCAGCATTGCACTGCCTTCAGGATAGGCCAACGTATGGGGAGTGCTTCACGCCTGCTTCACCTCCACCGCGGGTCGGCCCGGCATTTCACTATCTTCGGTATCGGCCCACGTATGGGGAGTTTTGTGTCCACACACGGACACGATCCTGGGTTAACTAGCCTTTAACAGCTTCGATGTAAAATTGGTTAAGTCCTTGTGTTTCTTAATTATTTACTTAATTAGTTATTTATTTAATTATTGACGACGAACGCGGCAGCACTGGTACGTGCGCGTTCGCGCGGTAGCGCTGAGGGGCCCCAACGAGCCAGCTGCGGAAGAAGACGACGCTAGAGCCAATCCCATGATGATAGTCTTGTGTTAACACAGGGACACGATCCTGGGGAAAGTAGCCCTTTAGAACTTCGCTGTAAAAAAAAATTTAACGCGGTCTCCCCATAACGACGACAGAAAAGAAATGAAATTCTACGCTGGAATGATGAGGGGCAACGGAGCCAGCTGTACAGGAAGACGGAAACGACGAAGTCGTGAGCATAGGCACGGGCGCGTTCGTGCGGTTGCTTCGAGGGGCGCAAGCGAGCCAGTTGTGGAAGAAGACGACAATGCTCCAGATATTGCTGATGATGATAATTGTTGATGCGGATGACGATAGTTTCATACCCCTTAAGCAATGAGCGGCAACGGAGCTAGCTGTAGAAGAAGACAACGACGAACGCGCGAGCACAGGCACGAGCGTGCACGCCCGGTTGCGCCGAGGGGCCCCAACGAGCTATACTCCGTTTCATACATCAGGTGCAACGCTGTGGAGGCTAGAGATACCTTTTGCAGTGGCTGCGTTCGCACTTAGAAACAGTTGGGTGTCTTTTGACCGATTTTTGTGAAGATGTTCTTTATCTAAGGTCAATTCTGAATGAAAATAAGAATTTACCCTTAGAAGCAGACAAACCATGCGCTCATTCGGCTGCTAACACGTTGTTTTATATTCATTTGCTTTTCGTTGTTTTTTATTTGCATACAGTCGCGGCATCCTCACGTGCATGCTCGCGCGAGCAAACGCCGCTGGCGCGGAGCGAAGCATAGACGGAACGCGCGGAGTGATAAAATTTGGGACCGCACTACTTGCGTAGCTTCCACAGCGTTGCACCTGATGTATGAAACGGAGTATAGTTCGCGGGTTCCTCACGGATGACGGAAATGCCTTAGCCATATACAGCTTCGCTGTAAAAGCCCCCCCCTCCCCCCTAAGATATCTTGAAGACCCCAAACTCTGTGCGAATCAATGTGAGCAACATATTTGTAAAAGGTTGACACTTGTGCGCGTCTGACGGCAACGGCAAGGCGACGACGACGGCGACGACGGTGGCCAGACAACCGATTTACTGTACACCGGCGAGGAAACGTTAGAGCGTATTCCGTTACGCCGTAAGCCGACCTTGAAAATCAACATTGTCTCGGGGGCAATACACACCTCTTGGTCGTTGACGTGCCAGACAAGCTTGGCAGCAGGTAGCGAGTACGGGGCTCTGCAAGACACGTCAACACGTTCCCCGACTTCGTACTTCGCTCGCGTGCCTCGGATCTTGGGTGGGCGCTCGGGAATAACTGTCGCAAAGAAGACAAAATTCATACATACATATTTGAGAAGGCCATTTACACGAGATAGCCATTAGACATTCTGACGCCACACAAAAAAAGAAAGAAAGAGAACATTAACATTGCCAATGCTGCACTCATTAAGAACAAACGTCTTCGTCGAAACACTTGGAATGCTCCAAGTAGACTTATCGCTTACTTCGCGTCACGCAGGGTCACTCAGGATATTTGTTGACGCTTTTAGTTTCGGCACATTGTGGCAGAGAAACCTGGCTCATATTCTCGACAGATCTCGTGATTGTAAAAACATTAATTGTATGGTGAAGGGAGGGTCATAGGCACGAGGCTTTCAACGCTGTTTTGTTTACGACCAGTTAACATTATGTAATGCCTGCGCATTGTCTATATATTGATAATTATTTAGCTCACGAAAATCAATTTCTCAAGTCAAAAGGATAAAGTTAAGGCAAATATACGATGCCCATTATTTTCACAGACAGTGTTAGATATGGAGCTGGTTCCTGCGATTACTTCGAGTTCCCCAGACCACATCGGATGGCTGCACAGCTAATTGAGGAATGCAGAACGCATTCCAGAGAAGCGTACGTGCCAACAAGTTCGCGCGCCGCCGGGATTAGCAGGTGGGCATCCGACAATGAGGCAGGTGCAGCCCTCTCCTTCTCATTGTTCGAGGTGCATTGCCAGTCTGCGATGCAAGACCGCAGCAAGCCGCCAGGTGTGACACCACGACACGGGCGCCTACCATTGGCTGAAAGTGGCGTCATCGGAGTGGACTCTCCCATTGGTCAAACATGACGTGACTTGCAGTGCTCGGAGGGTTTATAAGAAGCCTTCCAGAGAGACCTGAGCATTCTGGGACATGCCCTGATTTCCCTGTTTCACCTCTCTCGAACTTCTTGCCGCGGGCCGCAGCGTCCGAGTTGCTGCCGGCCCGTAATGAGTGTACGCCTGTTACTTGACGCTCACGTCCCCTGTACATAATGTAGAATAAATCACCTCCCAAGTTTGGGTCTTCATCCCGGAGTCCCGTCCTCCAACCCCTACATCTGGTTGGCAGCGGTAGGATCGCCTCCGAATACATCAGCTGGTGGCAGCGCTACGAATCAACCTTCGTCGAGAGAGATCGTAAAGAACCGGGAAGAGCGAAGAAGAGAGAGCCTTCGTCGAAAGAGGTCCGAAGAGACTGGGAGTATCGAAGAAGGAGCGAGCCTTCGACCCAGGGAGTCCGGAAGGAACCGGGAACAGCGGACAAATGAACCGGATGGCAGGGTGCTGCAACCGTAAGTGAGCGCGTGGTTTTTTTCCTTATGATTCGCCAGACTCAAAGGTTGTGTGTTCAATTTTGATAGTTCTGGGAATCGGGAGTTTGTTGCATTGTGTGTTTGCACAAATTAATTAAGGAAAACAGTTTTAACCACCTGTCGGGGCAGCTGCCATGGATCTTAGAAGGTTGACGAGGTTAGACTTGTTGTTGGTGTGCGACGATTTGGGAGTTGAGGCGGACGAACGGATGGAAACGCCAGCTATCATAAAGGCGATTAATGATAGTGGCAATGATGACAAAAGCATTGAGCTTGCTTGGGAAGTGATACAGGAGCCACGGGAGCGTGTGCGTCGTGTACGTTTGCGGGAGCGTCGTGAGCTTAGGAGTGAGCTTAAGCGTGAAGAACGCGAGAATGAACGGAAGCAGGAGCTTCAAGAACTTGCTCTTATGTGTCAGCGTCACGAACGTGAGAAGGAACGCAAACGCGAGTATCAGGAACATAAGCTTGAACGCGAACGTGAGCGAGAGGAAAAGTATGAGAGAGAGAAGGCAGCACTGATCAAAGAGATACAGTATTGTGATCAGTTATTGGCACAGAGAGAACGGCTGTCTGAGAATTCTGTAGGTAGTACAGAGCGAAAGAATGAGGAAGGGTCTAGCGGACTTTCGCCAGAAGCCGACGAGAAGAGTAGTGCCTGTGAGATTGGCTGCAGATTCTTAAGTGAAGGGAAAAGGCTAGCTGCTAACGATGCCTTAGTGGCAATAGAGGCCGTTAAAGGCCAGAGTGAGAGCGACGAGGTGCTGTGCCAACAGATGACTGTAGAGACAGCTAGGCCAGCTGCGAACAAATTGGCACAGTTACCGCGTGTGTGCGTCGCTGGTAATGTTAGCGAGGTTGCTAGCGAAGAAAAGGGTACTGTTGACGCGACAGACGCGAGCACCCATGTAGAGCCAGATCTGCGTGCGGAAGTGAAGTGCGAGCTGAGCGATGCAATTGAGAGTAGTTCTCGGGGTGGCGAGCTCCGTAGCTCACGAGAGAACAACTGCATTGTTCAGGGATCGGTGCGGCTCTCCGCCAGTCTAGATGGCCTAGATATGGATGATTCAGTTGTTAATCATTCGGACTGTGCGCGTGAGACAGCGAGCGATACCGACGGGCTGTGTGCCGATGCACAGCGTGAGCTGGGCAATGTAGCAGAGGGCAGTTCGCAAGAGTGCGAGTTGTCTTACTCGAGTAAAGCCTGCTGCATTGTGCCAGAGTCGGTTGGGCTGTCCGCCAGTCGAGGCAGAGAGAGTGTTTATTTAAGTGAGAATCACTCAGACTGTGCGGGTAAGAGACCGATCCGGGCCGACGAAATGTGTACCGGCCAGCACGAAGCACGAGGCGACATGAAAGTGAGTGCGAAGAGAAAGCGCCGTAAAAAGAAGCGCGTTAAAGACCGAAAGTCGGTAATTAATGTAGCGCCGCCAAAGATGGCGAGAAACCCAAAAGGGCAGGGCGCGAGGAAGAAGGTGCGGTCGTCTAGGACGATGTTGACGCATCCAAAATGGTCGAGCCACCGGTCAAAGGGGGACCGCGAAGAATGTTCTGTACGGACGCGGACAAAGGGCACGAGGCAGCTAAGCTCCTCGTCGTTCCGTAGTTCTTTTCATAGCTCAGCGTGCAGTTCGAAGAAACGCGAGGTGGCAGGACGAGACCAGGTGGGGAGTAGCGACGCGGTCAGTCGAGGTCCTGTTGAAAGCGGGGCGGGAGGACGCAAATTGGCAGGAGACCGTAACGTCTTGGGGGAGCTGATAGTGAATCACTCCTTTTGTTGTCTCTCGGCAGCCAGAGTAGCTTTCAGACCACGTCCACCCCGCGTTAGACTCAAAGTATGAGTCAGACGTAAGCGTTTGAAAAGGGAGGCCAAGAGCCCTTCCGTAGAAATGAAGTGTGTTTTTTTATTTTGAGCATCGGAAGGTTTTCGCGATTTGAGACTAGGATGTCTTTCAATGTGTAAGGTTTGAGCTTTGTTTATGTTTTCGTTCGAGAAGCTCAAGATTTGAAAGATGCGTTTTAAGTAAACATGTAGTCTCGCGAGATGCTCATTAATAAGTAGATAGGCTTTTTTTTTTTGTGTGTGTGAGTAACCTGAGGGTCAAGGTTATTGTTAAGAGGCCTATCGTAACGCGCGTGTGTTTTATTTAACCTTCTTTCTTTTTGAGCGTTCTTGAATTTTGTAAGGTTAAGCGCGTAGTTTTCAGTGAGTGCATAAGTTGCACGGAGAAGCGTTCGTAGTTCCATTAGCGCGTGTCCTGTGTGGACGGAAGGAAGCAGACTTTATGACTGGGTTGCTCGTTTGTGTTGAGGGCAGCCGTATTCTGACTTCTCTTATAAGTACGCGTGGAACGAGTTAGTAGAAGACGCATCATTTTAAGAGTTCCGCGGAGTGTGTAAGTCCCGCAAGTTTAATTGTTCGTTTCTGTCACGTGTCCTGTAGGACTTTCAGGAAAGAAACGTGAGTAAGCGTGAATGAAAAGTTTGCCTACAATGCAAGTACGCGTTTTGTTTAGTGACCACAAGGCTAGTGCGCTTGTGATTACGTACTTGTGAGGTTGACCAGATTGTTCAGTGGCACCATTACGTGCTAGAAGTACGCCACTGCGATAGATTGGAAACATGCTGTTCGTGTAGTTAGGCCACTTAAATAATGTTCGGCTGTTTTCATTTGTTGTTTGCATCGTCAACGACCCTTTTGTTTTGCAACAACAATAGTACTCTGGTCTTGTCGGCAATCGAGGAGAAATGGATAGCTGTTTGGAAGGGTGGTTGGAACTGTTGTCAAAATTGGGGAAATAAAAGATCAGGGTTGATTTTGACTCAGTAATAGTCTGGCGAGTCAGGGGTGAAGAGCCTGCGCTTACGCGTGGTGCAGCGCTGTGCTGTTTTGTTTGTTTGACGTTTGTTCTCCAGGGCCCAGGATCCCGAAGTTCGTCAAACGTGGCTCGACCCCAGTACCCTGCAGCTTCTATCAGCGTTCCTCATGGCCAGCGAATTGAGTTCACCGGCCATTCAGAACTACCGGGGCGAGGACGAGCTGTTAGATATGGAGCTGGTTCCTGCGATTACTTCGAGTTCCCCAGACCACATCGGATGGCTGCACAGCTAATTGAGGAATGCAGAACGCATTCCAGAGAAGCGTACGTGCCAACAAGTTCGCGCGCCGCCGGGATTAGCAGGTGGGCATCCGACAATGAGGCAGGTGCAGCCCTCTCCTTCTCATTGTTCGAGGTGCATTGCCAGTCTGCGATGCAAGACCGCAGCAAGCCGCCAGGTGTGACACCACGACACGGGCGCCTACCATTGGCTGAAAGTGGCGTCATCGGAGTGGACTCTCCCATTGGTCAAACATGACGTGACTTGCAGTGCTCGGAGGGTTTATAAGAAGCCTTCCAGAGAGACCTGAGCATTCTGGGACATGCCCTGATTCCCTGATTCACCTCTCTCGAACCTCTTGCAGCGGGCCGCAGCGTCCGAGTTGCTGCCGGCCCGTAATGTCTGTACGACTGTTACTGGACGCTCACGTCTCTTGTAAATAATGTAGAATAAATCCCTCCCAAGTTTGTGTATTTCCATCCCGACGTCCGTACTCCAAACCCTACAACAGGCGCCTTTTGTATACCGAGAAGTGTCAGCCATTATTTGCTTGTTTGTTCCAAGTATACATTCCACGAAAGCCTTCACACGAGGGAAAACAATTTGCTTTCTAACAAAGGGACGCTTATTTAACGAAAAAACGCAGGTTCTACGTGCATTCTGCATTAAATGCTTTAAACTTGCGTTGATATATGTTATGCGAACGCTAGAAGCAAATTCAAGAATTCGAAATGCATACGTGCAGAACAACAACAACAACAACAACAACAACAACAACAACAACAACAACAACAACAACAACAACAACAACAACAACAACAACAACAACAACAACAACAACAACAACAACAACAACAACAACAACAACAACAACAACAACAACAACAACAACAACAACAACAACAACAACAACAACAACAACAACAACAACAACAACAACAACAACAACAACAACAACAACAACAACAACAACAACAACAACAACAACAACAACAACAACAACAACAACAACAACAACAACAACAACAACAACAACAACAACAACAACAACAACAACAACAACAACAACAACAACAACAACAACAACAACAACAACAACAACAACAACAACAACAACAACAACAACAACAACAACAACAACAACAACAACAACAACAACAACAACAACAACAACAACAACAACAACAACAACAACAACAACAACAACAACAACAACAACAACAACAACAACAACAACAACAACAACAACAACAACAACAACAACAACAACAACAACAACAACAACAACAACAACAACAACAACAACAACAACAACAACAACAACAACAACAACAACAACAACAACAACAACAACAACAACAACAACAACAACAACAACAACAACAACAACAACAACAACAACAACAACAACAACAACAACAACAACAACAACAACAACAACAACAACAACAACAACAACAACAACAACAACAACAACAACAACAACAACAACAACAACAACAACAACAACAACAACAACAACAAACCTAGACGTGGCCGACGCAGGTCGGCCTTTTGGGCTAAGATTGGGCTCTTCAAGAAGTTGGTCGTCAGCGATGTGATCTCCGCATCGCGGGAGATCTACCAGCGCAACGAGAGCACTTCTCATGCCACACAATAGTACGCAACGTTATAACCCAATACGAAAATTCATTTGAACTGAAAACTGAAACAGGTGCAAATACACGCATAATGAAACGTGTATATATCACAGGACGATCACTGTAGTTACAGGATAACCATACAACACGAGGGCAGACATGTCAAGTGATGAACTGAGGAAGAAAGAACGGCATGCAACAATAAACTCTGTCATTGACGAAAGGCTGCAGGTTCACAGATTATGTTTAACGCGTGAACTCGTACGTAATTTGTTCGGGAAAATAAGTAATGAACATAAAACACGCACGGAATTCTTGTAGTTCCCAATCAATGAAGATGCTTGATTAGGATGTAGAAATTTAGAGGGAAGGAATAAAGACACAAAGAAAAGTGAAGACATGGAAGGACCAGAAAGTTCAGACGGCAAATTTTTCGGCCTTTCGACTACGAAATGTGTCGTGGTTTGATTGGCTAGCAGTGTTATTGGGGAGAGCGTTCCAAAGGCGGGTAGCACGAGGCAGAGCTGAAAAAGTAAAAGCGATTGCAGTGTCATAAATGCGGCTGTAGCTGAACTGATTGTGCCATCTTCGTGACGTCCAAAATGATCCTTTCAGACTTGACATGGACAGATCAGCTGTGCGAATGAATTGATGAAATAATGATAAAATAGCAATGTCACGGTGAATACTTTTAAGAGTTGCAATGAAGTGTGAAGCTTTATTTAGGTTACGCTGGAATGGTCAGTATAATAGCTTGAAATTAAATGGCTCGCTATATTTCAGATGTCCTCCAAAAGGTCGGAATTTTGATGGGGACCCCACATAGCAGAGATGTACTCAAGTGGAGGCCGAGCGATTGTTAAATAAGCTTCTTTTCAGAGTTTGGAAGGGACAGTGTTTAAATTACGGCGCAGGAGCCCTAATGATCTCGAAGCGTTAGCACAGATAAAGGTGATATGATTAGTCCACGAAAGATTGGGCATAAGAAAAACTCCTAAGTATTTGTATTCTTGGAGTTGGACAACTGTGGTCGTATTAAAGTATGGTGGGAAAATTGTAAGTGAACAATTTTTCGAGTGAAAGAAATTACCTTGCACTTCGACACGTTCAAGTACTGTCGACCCAGTAAGTTTACGGACCATGACCCCTGCGAAAGAGCTGAATATATCAGTAGCCTCGCAACCCGGCCTGGTATTCGCATTTCCAGCCTCTTTTGGTATATGCGAACAACATTCTGATAAGCACTTTTACTAATTATTGATATATGCTACTCAGGCTACTCAGAAATTCTGCGTTTTCTGAGATCCCATGGTCCGCAAACTTTTTTTTTGGTCGACGGTACATGCGCCACGAAGTACATCGGTCACTAACGGTCAAGATCATATTGGAGTGCTACGTGGTCAGCGCGGCTGTTAATTGCACGGTAAACAATACAATCGCCGACAAATAAACGCAACAAGATATGTTATTCGGTAAGTCGTTGATGTAAACTTAAAAAGAAAGAAGTGGCCCGAGTGCACTGCCTTGAGGCACATCATAAATAACGTCAGAAAAAGGAGAAGAAACGTTATCGACCACCGTTAACTTCTGGCGATCAGAAAGAAAATTTCAAAGCCATGATATGGTTAGTAAGTCTACGTAGGATTGAACTCGAACGACCAATTGGACTCGAACAACCAATTGGACTCGAACAACCAATTGGACTCGAACGAGAAAGATCAGTGAGACTCTGGGTAAAACTCAAAATCACTTGCAACCCCCCCTCCCTTTCCTCTTTATTTTTTGTGTTTTCAGTTATGCTTTGATCACAGTAGCTGGACTGAATGCTTTGCTCGAGCAAAGCCACCGGAGAGTGGCTTTGCATACTTTGCATTTCATGGGAGACGACGACGAAGTGTCCACTGTGTGGAACGCTGCTTTTTTGTCTCTGCGAATTTGAAGCTACCTTGTGGAAGACGCCGCTCCCTTAACTACGGCGATGGACGTGGAGTCACCTGGAGGGGCCCCTGGTCCTTCTACGTCAACAGCGGCCGCTCCGAGAAAGCGGTCTAGTCACCCGAGTGACACCGACAGCGAGGACACTGTGATCTACTCAGCAACCAGTGATGAAACCTCGGATGATAGTGACTTCGTGCCCGTAGTGAAGAACAAAGCAAAGAGACGGCTCGTCAGGACATCTCCGTCCACAAGTAAGGCAACTGTGATCCCTACGCGAAAGCCATCAGACCTCACAATTTTATTTGTGCCTGTGGCTGCTAACGACAATCTAAACCGGATCAACCGCCAGGCCACATCTGTGTCGCTCGAGGCACTTGTTCCGGGTCAGATCAAAGATGTAAGGATCAACGCCCGAAAGAACATCCTTGCTATAGATGTCGCAAACCGCAGCGCGCTAGACATTCTGAGCAATGTTAAGGTCCTGGATAGCATCAACGTACGCTGCTATAAACAAGACGATCACGACTCTACGGCTGGCGTTGTATATGACGTAGATAATTCGATAAGCGATGCTGACCTGCACATACTCATCAAGCCGGCGACAGAGGGAATTGCCATATTGCATGCCCGTCGCCTGGGGAACTCGCAGTGTGTGAAGTTAACCTTTAAAGGTGACAGCCTACCGTCACACGTCAAGGTCGGTCACTTCAGACACATAGTACGACCTTTTGTGCCAAAGCCGCTTCAGTGCAGGAAGTGTCAAAGGATAGGGCACGTTAGTGCGGTTTGCACAAATGCTGCCGTGTGCTCACGTTGCTCTGGGTCGCACAGCTCCGACGCCTGTCGTACAGAACACCAAAAGTGCGCCAATTGTCAGGGCTCTCACGATGCAACTTCAAAGAATTGCCCACACGTGAAAAATGAAGCGAAAGTCTTGAGGCAAATGGTCAGGGATGGTTCCTCGCACAGGGAGGCTGCCGCTAAGGTGCGACGTCGACGTTCACGTCGCCGGAGATCTAGGAAACCCACTGCTATTGCTAAGGATGCACCGCGTCCACTGACAGTCCAGAAACTTCCGCATACAACTAGCAATAGCAGCAATGAGGTTTCTCAGCAGAAAGGCTCCAATATCATTGCCTCAAGCGAGGAGTGGCCGCCATTGCCACGGCTAGATCCACCAGCGGAGCGACAGGATGTAGCACGCTCACCGAATCATGCTTCACCTTCAGGTAGCACCCTAGACGACGACAAACAAGTTGTCACCATGATAAGGGCCCTTATGAACACGCTACGAGTACTACTGACCGCCATACACACTCCGGCGGCTCGAGGCGCACTTCAAATACTGGACGCCCTGAATCCAGTACTGTCCGGTCTTGAGAAGCACCATGGCTGCTCCTCTACACTCGTTCATTAAGGAGGTCAAGGAAGCGTCTCTCTTCCAATGGAATGTCAGAGGCATTAAATCCCGCATCTCGGACTTTCGTCCGTTTGTCTTTAAGTACAAATTTCCAATAATCGTCATTTGTGAACCAAACATTGACAACGCCATCCGCCTATCAGGATATGAAGCTTTCATGTCTGCTACCTGTAGCGAACGCAGCAAAGTCATCGTTTATATCAGATGCGATTTGACGTATGTTTCACACCCAGTCGCACCTGATGACGACAATCAGTACGTATGTTTGACGATAAAATGCAAGAACGTCGCACTCACGCTCGTAGGTGCCTACATTTCACCTTCGAGTCGATTTGACAACGCGAGACTAAGTGCAATTTTAACAGCGACAGCTGGACCATGGATTATTACCGGCGACTTCAATGCGCATCATCCGCTATGGGGAAGCTTAAAGATGGATTGCCGAGGAAGACGCCTACTATCCTTCGCGTCGGACCATGAGCTCTGCTGCCTAAATGATGGCAGTCCTACTTTTCTGCGGGGATTGACATACAGCAGCTGCCTGGACTTGACTTTTGTTTCAAGATGCCTCAGCGCCAGTGTGAAATGGTTCACGGACAACGAAACGCATGGTAGTGACCACGTCCCAACATATGTTAAAATTGACGGCATACGCAAGACACAGTCGACCACAGTTCTTCGTCACATTGACTGGCCTCAATACACGCTGCTCATGGAGAAGAATTGCCAAGAGATTCAGGACTGTCTACCTGGCAACATCGAAAAGCTAATTAACGCCGCTGCTCAAGAAGCCACCAGAGCTTCTAGGCCTATTCCCATGTTTTCTCATTTCGAAGCAGAATTGGAGCGGCTTCGAGCAATCCGCCGTCGCGCGGAACGAAGGTACAGGCGCACCAAGTCCATCTACGACCTAAGGGAGGCGAGACGAATACAGAAGAAGATCCAGCGTCGGATCAACTCCCTGCAGTCTCTCAGATGGAAAACCTTCTGCGATTCCCTTGATCCGCATAAACCCCTGTCACATATCTGGAGAACGGTGCGTGGTCTTCGAACGTCACCGCAACAACGCCACCCCTTCAAATCTCTGGCTCTCTACCAAGGTCGCAGAGAGATCGACGTAGCGGAGGACTTCTGTGTCAAGGTTGCTGGTCTGCCGCCATCGTTCGTTACACGTGATCCCGGTGATGTTCCAATCTCGCGGGATTCACGTATGGACAATCCGTTTACCATCGAGGAATTGCAGGCGGCGTTGGCAGCGTGCAGACGTTCCTCATCGCCTGGGCCTGACGGGGTGACATACGCAGCTCTCGGACACCTCGGTCAAACAGCCCGGCATGCTCTTCTAGGCGTGTACAATAATTCATGGCGTGAAGGACTGGTTCCTGCTGCATGGAAGTCCAGCCGCCTTGTGCCTCTGCTCAAACCAGGTAAATCACCCCTAGACGTGGCGTCTTATCGTCCCATTGCTCTGGCCAGTTGTCTCGGAAAGGTGATGGAGAGGATGGTGCTGACGCGGCTAGAGTGGTATCTAGAACACTACCGGTTATACCCTGACGCTATGGCAGGCTTTCGACGCGGACGCTCTTCTATAGACAACGTCATCGACCTTGTCACGTCTGTTCAGCACGAAAAAAGCCTAAGGAGGCTGTCAGCGGCAATGTTCCTGGATGTTAAAGGCGCTTATGATAACGTAACCCATCGAGCCATCCTAGACGCTCTGGGCAATGTCGGCCTAGGCGGCCTTGTTTTTCGGTGGATACTCAGCTTCTTGAAGGACAGGTCTTTCTTTGTGCAAACAGAGGATGGTGCGTCATCACAACACAACACCTGCCGTGGCGTACCACAAGGTGGAGTCTTGAGCCCCACTCTATTTAACCTCGTGCTCATCGACCTGGTTCACATCCTTCCGCAGTCCGTCCATGTGTCGATCTATGCAGACGATATATGCATTTGGTCATCAGGAGCGACGCGTCCCCAGGTGCGCGCCAGACTTCAAAAAGCGGCCACACTAACATCAGGCTATCTTCGAGCGCGAGGCCTGGAGGTGTGCTCCGAGAAGTGCTCTATGGTCGCTTTCACGCGCAAAGCAATGAAACCGTACGTTGTCAAAATTAATGGACATCCGATTGCCTACGAGAAGACGCACCGCTTTCTAGGGGTGATAATAGATCGAGACCTCTCCTGGAGTCCTCATGTCTCGTACCTAAAAAGGAAATTACTCATGATGACTCACGTGCTCAGATTTCTTGCAGGAAAGTCGTGGGGTGCGTCTGTGAGTGCGATGCTCCAACTCTATAATGCACTGTTCCTCGGTTTCCTGCGCTATAGCTTACCTGTACTGGGTGGGACCAGTAAGACCAACCTCCGTGCCCTCCAGTCTGTACAAGCTCAAGCTCTGCGAATTTGCCTTGGACTTCCCAGATGTGCATCCACGGCAGCAACAATAGCCATCGCGCACGACCACCCCATCGATACGTATCTTCAAGTCGACGCTTTAAGGATGCATATCAGACACTTCGCGCGACTTCCATCGCATCATCTCGCCTCCCTTCCTGCCACTCGACCTCGTTCAGCGTTTAGCAGGATTATTGCCGCCAACCACGGAACTTTACCATCAAGCTTCACGCCTGCAGCACGACCATCTCTACCGCTGTGGTGCCTTCATCCACTCCAGGCTCTTCTTCATATTCCCGGTATCAAAAAGAAAACGGAGATGTCATCTTTTGCCCTCAAACAAACCGTGCTTTCATTCCTTCATGACAAACACAAAGAACGCATCCACGTTTACACGGATGGTTCTGTCTGCTCTAATAGCTCAGCTGGAGCAGTGGTTATTCCCGCAGAGTCTGTCACCCTCAAGTTCAAGACGTCTCACGTAACATCATCGACGGCTGCAGAACTCGCAGCTATCCGTGCTGCTTTAGAGTTTATTAGTCACAAATCGTCACAGTCATGGTCCCTCTTATGTGACTCGAAGGCAGCTCTCCAGTGTCTGATGTCCCCTTTCAACCACGGACCAAATATGCAACTAGTGGCAGACATCCGACTACTCCACCATCAAGCAATCAACAAAGGGCACAACGTCATCTACCAGTGGATACCGGGTCATTGCGGAATTGCGGGCAATCATCATGCGGATGACGCCGCCCGATCGGCCCACGACGGTGCCCGCGTTGTACCACTACCACTGTCACGAACAGACGCAGCCACAAGTCTTCGCTCTCTCGCCCGCGAGCTTACGCAGAATCTGTGGAACACCAGTGAGTTCACGAACGAACGTCTCCACAGACTGGATCCATGTCTGCAACTCCGGCTACCACCAGGGTTACCACGAGCGGAAGCAACACTTCTGTGCCGCCTGTGGCTCGGCGTCGCTTTCACGAACTCCTATTCATTCCGTATTGGAATGGCCGACAGCCCTACTTGCGGAACCTGCGACTGCGAGGAGACGATTCAGCACCTCCTTTGTGACTGTCCCAGCTACAAAGTGCCAAGAACAGTGCTCGTAACCGCGCTCGAAAAACTGGACAATCGCCCCTTTACAGAGGAGAAGGCTCTAGGACACTGGTCCAGACGGGCTTCGGCACTCAAGGCCTTAAAGGCTTTGCTGAAGTATCTAAGGACTTGCGAATTGTGCGATCGCCTTTGAGTGTTGTATCGTGTAGTATCGCGGTACTGCGTGAATTTCCTTAATTTTTTTTTTCTCCTCTTCTTCTTCTTTCTCCTTTTACTCCCTTTACCCCTTTCCCCAGCACAGGGTAGCCAGCCAGTACTTACACTGGCTAACCTCCCTGTCTTTCCTCCTCTTTGTCTCTCTCTCTCTCTCTCTCTTGCATTTCATACTCTGCAGATGTGCTGGACCAACAAAACGTAAAAATAACTAATTACTCGTTCCCATTACATGACCTGGTTCTTTACTGATATTGTTGACAAAGCTTCTATCTATATTCAGTCGCGTCCTCAATGTTTTTTCCACTCAGAGCCTTGTACATGCTGAGACAAAGATAGCGAGCTCACCAAATACCTTGACCTCTTTCTCCCCAACCACGGTCTGGAAGGAAGGCGCCTCGGCAGAAGCCTCGCAGCGGTAGTTACCCTCGCTGGACAAATTCACGGATGAGATGAACACGTGACCTTCTCGTGAGCGGGACATCTGCGAGGGATTGCAAACACAGCTGCTTAGTTGCAGGTTATCAGTCTCAATCGTTATCAAGGCTCAGATGTGCACCTTCTTCGACTAAAACATACATGTAAACATTAGTACGATCCTTACCTTATCGACCTGTCTTTGAAATATACGTATGTATAAACGGAAGAAAGAAAGAGAAAGAAAGAAAGAAAGAAAGAAAGAAAGAATGAATGAAAGAAAGAAAGA
This sequence comes from Dermacentor albipictus, assembly GCF_038994185.2. NCBI lineage: Eukaryota > Metazoa > Arthropoda > Arachnida > Ixodida > Ixodidae > Dermacentor > Dermacentor albipictus. Next base: position 158,238,640 of record NC_091824.1, on the reverse strand, counting down.
TAGAAAGAAAGAAAGAAAGATAGAAAAAAAGAAAGAAAGAAGTGAAGTGAAACACTTTCATCTTTGTTATGGCAGGAGTTCCGCATTGCATTTGGGGAATGACATATAGCAGAAATATTGATTTAGAGACACAACAATGAAGTATGGATATTAAATGGCATGAAGACTTTTAAAGGGCTCGCGCACACGTTCCGGCTTTAATGTGACCGCGCCCTTTCTTTCTTCACGTTTTCCCATTCAGTGCACGTTTCGACAACTACATTTATTGGAATAGCGCGATGCTCTACATAGCACACAGTCGCACTTGGCCATTGAGATTTTCGGATATGATTGCATGGGCAACAACAGATGAGGAAAGGGCTTTAGACAGGCAAGAAACTCGTACTCAGTTCTTGTTTTTGGTAATTGTCTTGAATATTGTGAGTACGATAAAAATTCTTATGCGAGCGTGCTGTTTCTGTTGCAGTACACTGGGAGAGTATGTAGGCATTTTTCTTCCCGGCCCGCCAAGAATTAAGGCTAAGGAAGCTTGAACAGAATAAAGACTTCGTGAAAAAAAATTACAGGAAGAAAAAAGAAAGAATTGTGGGCTAGATATCAAAGCTGATTGAAAAATTAATTCACACTAAATTCTAGACATTAAAGTGCCCAAACCACAGTATTATTATGAGTCATGCCGTAGTGGGGGGCTCCAGGTTAAATGGGACCACCTGGGTTTCTCTGACGTGCACCCCATGCGTGGTATACCGGCGCATTTTGCATTTCGGCCCCATCGAAGTGCGACCGCCGCGGCCGGTATTTGATCCCGCGCCTTCAGGCTTAGTAGGGCAACCTCAAGGCCACCATGTCAAGACGGCGGGTAAACTTCATCAAAGTTATTATTGAGATTAAGAGAAATAATTATATGGGGATTTCGATGTGTAATGTGTCATTAGATAAGAGCTGGACTATTATAATAACCTTATAAATTCTAAGAACAGAAACATGTTGCCATTGGCATCATATT